>NW_012153174.1:6078223-6143700 GCF_000956105.1 Propithecus coquereli
TGCTTCTAGAATTTGATGTGAAGGTTTAAAATTTTGCTAGGTGGATCTTTAAGACTATTAAATATCTTTCTGAACCTGGAGGTGTTTGAAATGCCTGCTCTCATGTGTGTCTCAGATACGGAGACAATTCCTACAGAACACTAGCAGGTCATCAAGAAGCCAGGTAATGATCCTGAGCAGAGGAGAGATGCTCCTTTTTGCAGATGTGTAACAATATCTCCAAAATTATAGAATCATTACTTAATGTTTGTTCAAATTTATTCCTACGTCAAAGAACACAATAACTTATATTATAAAGGTGCCTTGTAACTGAAAACTGAAATGTTCCACATGAAGGTTTAAATCACAAGGAAATACAAGATCAATGGCCCCACAAACATTGGAACTATTTTAAAATCAGTTTTCAAAAGAGATGTAAAAAATCTTATTTCTTATAACTTAAAGGAGATTGGTTGCAATGGTTTTAAAATCAGTTTTTATTTAGCCTTTACATTTAATTCTGGCTGTGAGTTTTGTTTATTTTTTTTTCCACTCAAAATCTGTGCAGAACAAAGGTATATTAGACAGTGTCTTGATCTCTTCTGATATGTGAATAACTCCCACTTAAATTTTGGGGCATTTTATTTTTTACCACATTTCATAAAGAATGTAGTTTCTTGATAATGCAAATTGAAATGCCTCCTTTTCCTAGGGAAAATGTCCTTTGGTTTTAAAGGATAATAACCACATATCACATGACATAATTGCATCACTTGTTATAAAAATGGGCTTTCATAAGACAGATGTGAATTCAAACCTCAGCTCCACCACTTTAGAGCTATGAGACATTGTGCAGATAATTATACTTCTCTGGCTTTGGTTTTTGTATCTTTGGAGTAAGTAAAGTAACATGTGGCTTACTTGTTCTTGTGAGGAGCAAATGAAATAACGTTTGTTGAGAGCTGACCCTTCATCCCCTTTCTCCATCTCCTGTTTTTTTTTTGAGAGAAAAAGCTTTGAAAACAACCAGTGAAAAAGGAAGGGAGAGAGGTAGGGAAGAACTGGAAGAGATCACTTATTATAACTTTTGTTTGTTTTTGTCATTCAAGTACCAAATAGAACAAAGTTTTTTTGTGTGTTTATCTTTGCTCCCATTACTTTCCCTCCACAGAGGTAACTACTATCCTAAGATTTGTGAATATGATTTCATTGTCTTTGCAAAACAGTCTTCCAAGAATATATTTACCTATGTCTATATATCATCTCTCTCTCTCTTTCTCAACTTCTTATGTACTTTTGATCTCTGTAAAAAGGATATCATACTTATATAGACTTCCAATACTGATTTGTATCCACAAATCATTTGCTTATAGTTGTCCATTATTCATTTTTACTTTTGAGTACTATTCCATCATTTGAATATACCACAAAAGTGTAAGAGTATCTCTGTGTTATATGCTCAATCAGAAATGGAATGGCTGTGTCAAAGTATTCACATGTTCAATTATGAGATAATGCCAGACTATTATTTTAATATGGTTGTAACAATTTATACTCCTACTGGCACTATGCAGGAGATCTTATGGCTTCAAATCTCCTCCAGTGCTCAGTATTACCAGATTTCTTAATTTTTGCCAATCCAGACAATATAAAATAGTATCACTTTGTAGTTTAAATTTGGATTTTCTCAGATTACTAATGTAGTTTAGCATACAAGTTATTCTCATAAATTTATTAGCCATTCATTTACCTTTCCTGTGAAAGGACTGTCTATGTCTTTTGGGCATATTTCTTTTGGATTTCTTCGTCAAAGATATTTATTTATTTGTAATTCTAATGCATTTATTTTTTACATTTATGGGAAAAATTTTTCCCCAAATCAGGACTTCAGGGCTTTTTTTTCCCTTTTTTTTTTTTTTTTTTTTTTTTTTTTGGAGGTGGAGTCTCACTCTGTCATCCAGGCTAGAGTGTAGTGAGTGGCATCATCACTGCTCACCGCAACGCCAAACTCCTGGGCTCAAGGAATCCTCTGGCCCCAGCTTCCCTAGTAGCTGAGACTACAGGTGCATACCACCATACCTGGCTAATTTTTATTTTTTTGTAGAGATAGGGTCTCATTCTTGCTCAGGTTTCCATTATCTTTATGGTACTTTTATGAACAGAACTTCTTAATTTTAATATTGTTGAACTCATCAACCTTTTATGGCTAATATTTTCATTGCCTTAAAAATCTTTCTCTTTACTGAGTTTGTAAAAATATTATTCTATATAGACACATAAAAGCTTTACTTTTAATATTTAAGCTTTTAAATCCATTTTAAATTTATTTTTGTGTATAGTATAAAGTAGGATCCAATTTCAGTTTTTCATGTTGGTAAATAACTGACCTAGCATCACTTATTGAATAGTTAATTCCTTCCATCCATCTACAATGCCACCTGTATCATAATGAAGTGACCACAAATATGTTCTGGACTCTCAGTTCTCTTCCATTAGTCTATTTGCCCCTGATTTAATACTGCACTTCCTTGGTCACTTGATCTCAATAGTTGGCAGGCCATGTGCCACCTCATTTACTTCTTCTGGGAGTTTTGGTGATACTTGCTCCTTTGTCTCTTGTCCTTCCATACACATTTTGGAGTCACTTTGTCAAGTTTCTGTGAAAGTGTTTATTAGCTTTGAATTTGATTTCCTTAATCAATTTGTGGAGAATTGATAATGCATGATTTTTAATCTTCCTATCCATGAACATGGTATATAGCTCCACTTAATTATTTCCCCTTTAGAAACTTCCAATGACTTTCAAAATTTTTCCATAAATGTCTGGTTTATTTTCATTATATATTTTTTCTTTAGTAATTTATGTGCTTAGAGTCTATTATAAATAGTATCTTTTCTTGGTGTGTAGAGGGTAGTTCCCTATGTAAACAATCAGCCATCTACAAGAAAACAGTTTGGTTTCTTCCTTTTTAATCCTCACAATTATTTGTTGTGTGTCATTGCATTATTCAGTACCTCAAAATAAAATCAGCATGAGTGGGCATTTTTGTCTTGCTCTCTTAATTTTACAGGAAATATTTAATTTTTTGCAATGCCAATGCTTTCTTTTTTGTATGTATTGCAAATATCTTACTCCAGATCAGAACTTGTTTTTCCATTGTCTTTATGGTATCTTTATGAACAGAACTTCTTAATTTCTAATGTCTCATTACTAAGAATAATGTCCGTAATAGATTTTTGGTAGATGCTCTTTGTCAGTTTAAGGAAGAATGTTCTTGCTGTAGTTTCTGAGAGTTTTTTTTTTTTTAAATAATGATTAGTTGTTAAATTTTATTAATTTTTTTCCTGCATCTAATAAGATGACAATTGAACAAAGGTTTTTAACCTAAAAACCAGAGGTGTTTAACAGCTTTATCTATTATTATGGTGAATTACATTTGTAAATTTTCTAATGTTAAATTATTCTTACATTCTTAAGATGAATCCAATTTCATCACAGTTGAATTCAGTTTGCCAGTATTTTGTATGGTAATTTGACATCTGTATTCATGAGTGCAATTGGTCTGTAATATTTCTTTCCCATACTGATCTTGTCTAGTTTTAATATCACATAATGAGTCAGAAGGGTGTTCTCTTTTTTCTATTCTTTGGGAAAAACATTTTATGACTGAAATAATTCTTAACTGCTATAAGATAAGCTGTATGCACCTGAGGAACTTAACTGCCCAGACTAAATCATACGACCTATATGCACTGGGGCAAGTGATGACCTCAATAGCAACCCCTGCAAGGTTTCCCTAATGTAGTAAGAGATGAAGGACGAGTTCTGATCTATCTCGTGTGATAATCCTGACCAGGTGAATGAAAAGTAAGAGAAAACCAAACAAACTTGGCCTGGGCTTTAGGAATTTTTTTTATAGCATACTCTAAGCCTGAGTCAGTTTATAATGCAAATGATAAGGATGTTAAAATTCACAATATAGGAAATATTAACTTACAGTAGAATCACAATTTACTGCCCTATGTTGCTAAAGAAACATAGCCAGAGGACTTATTCTTGGCATATTTTCTTCCTTCGCATGTGCATTTTATAAATCAAAATTCTCTCAAGCGTCAAGAAAGAGTACATCAATAAATGATGCTTTGTTTTATTTTACTACTGGTCCAGGAGACAAGCAGGAAGTTCCTTCACAAAGTGAAATGGAAGGTGGTTTCTCTCCCACCTCTCCCCCCGACCCCAATTACCTGCAGATAAATAGGGACTTTTGGGGTCAAGGTAACCTGACCACTCCACTCCTGGCCTCAGAATCACACTTCAGATTACCAAAGTCATTATAGGGACATAACACCTCGAATTCAATGAGATTGAGGGACTTGCCTAAGTGATACTGTGATAATTTTAAAATAAAAAAAGCCATCACACCTCACATATACTGGTGATGTCCATGTGCCCATGGAAATATAATCAATGATAGCTGGACATTCAGGAAAAATTAATCTTCTCATTTATTTATTCATTCTTCATCAACATATATAAAATACTAACTATGGTCAGCGTATTAGGATAAGTATTATATAGGAACTAAATAAAATATTCCATTAAGTTAAATAGGGCAGCATCATTGCCTTGGAGGAGCTTAGAAACAATATCGCCTTCAACATGTTTACAATCTAGCATTATTATTTACAATATGCATACACGATTCAGAACTTTTTAAATGTACTTTATTATGCTTTAGTTATTTAAATTTCTATTTTACTTTGTCTGAGCTGACAAAAGTAAATGACAAGTATTAATAATAAGCTTTTACTGATTCAAATCTGTTTACCAAGTCAGCAAATAAACGTGTGATGGTAGCCTGCACAAAAAAAGATCCTGTAGCCACTGAAAATGTTTGACATAGTTATACAGGATGTCTTCCCATGACCTAATTTCACTACTGAGTGAAAGGTAGGAGTTGAAAGGGTGGATAAACTATTGTAAGTTTGGCCTTCAATCAGGAAGTAACTCCCCCAAAAGGTGTTTGAAACACCCCTTTGTTGCCACACCATATAGAACACACACTGTTACAAAAGACAAGCGTCCATCAAAGGATACATAAAACCAACAGACACAGAAGAGCGCTTGGATGAGTGAGAACTGCGAGGCCAAGCAGGCAGACAGCAGGCATTCCAGGGGGATGGACCAAGCAGGCAGTGGGCAGTGCAGGACAACATAGAAGGACCAGATCCCCACAGAAATCAATTTGACAGTGGCTACCTAAGAGATGCAAAGATAAAGAACTATCTCCTAACAGTGACAAAGTCTCCAGTACAAGTTAATGATAAATCCCAACTCAGACCCTGGGAATAAGAATTGGGTAAGACAGAAAAGAACCAGCAAAACTTGAACAGAAGTTTTCATCAATTTTGGCTGGAAAAGAACTATAAATTTTCTATCCAAACTCTACTGAATATTCTTTGTTGTTCTGTATGTATGTCTACACTTAGTGTATAATAAATAATAAATTATTCTTATCCTGCAGTGTGCAAATTATATTTTGGGTATTCCAATATTCTTTAATTTCTAGCTATTGCTAAAAGCTGATACAAAAACTACGTGAACACTATCAAACAAAAGAGTCTGGTGCTCAGACTGGAGAAAAACCAGGAATGCATCACCCCTTGCAGAATCTTGCTCTAACGAGATTTACATCTGTCTGAGTTACACAAATATTGTTTAAATTAACCAATGGATTTTTAAGGCCAAAACAACAAGGCAATGAGGAATGCTTGTAGAAAACTATCTTTTCTTGTCTACAACAGTAACCAATAGGTTAATATTTGATTGAGCAGGATATACTTCAAGCACAACCATGAACGACTTGACTTTATGTGATCTCTGTGAAAAAGGAAGCACAAACACTTTTAAAGATAGAAAACTGAGGCCAGGCGTGGTGGTTCACGCCTGTAATCCGAGCACTCTGGGAGGCTGAGGCGGGAAGATTGTTTGAGCTCAGGAGTTCGGAATCAGCCTGAGCAAGAGCGAGACCCCGTCTCTACTAAAAATAGAAAGAAATTAATCGGACAACTAAAAATATATAGAAAAAATTAGCCGGGCATGGTGGCGCATGCCTGTAGTCCCAGCTACTCGGGAGGCTGAGGCAGGAGGATCGCTTGAGCCCAGGAGTTTGAGGTTGCTGTGAGCTAGGATGACGCCACGGCACTCTAGCCTGGGCAAAAGAGTGAGACTCTGTCTCAAAAAAAAAAAAAAAAAGATAGAAAACTGATGTCAAATTCTTTCACATGAAATTATCAAATAAAATTGTCTCACTGATGATTAAAAGAGAAACAGTATTTTAAAATTTGTAGTGAATATAGTGACATTCTATAGTAAATAACCCACTTGAGTTGGAAGCATTAATATTATTAACAGTATTCTCTTCCTAACCTAGGATGTTGCTAGCAGACACCTGTCAGAGGGGTTGTATATTAAATCTTGATCTGTGAAATGGTCATTTTACAATGTACGTGGGTTAATGAACCTAGTTAACTAATCTCCAAGCCCAAATCAAATTTGAGAGGGACAATAAAATTTTTCTCTTTGAAATAGACATATATAAAGAGCAAATGGTACTTACTACTTAAACTTCAGAATAATAAATGCAGACACACTGTGAATGATAGTTGGATGCTTTAGGACCTCCTATTTAAATTGTCTTTAACTAATTAATAATTTAAGAACCCAATTTGAATCCCTCAAAAATTTCTAATTTTTTCTTAATTACTTACAAACTTGCCATTTTATTCGTGGGAGAGAGATGAAAATATGCAAAATCTCTGAAAATTATCATAAGAATGATTTAAATTTACCACATTTGTTAATCTGGGTCACATTCAGGTATGGCAACTACCTAAAGAAATGTAAACTTACAAGAATTATCAAAGAGGATGAAAACATAGAACTCTAGACTAGATGAAATCTGTTTCTTGGCCCGGGCTCCAATATAGGTTCCTTGTTCAATCTTTGGGCAAATAAATCACTGGATCTTTCGATAATTAGGTCTGCAAAAAACAAGTGCTCCCAAAGATTCTGTCCTCTTGGGTCCAAATCCTTGCATTCATGTCTAGGAAAAAATGTGGGCTCAAAATCAGAAAAAGACATTCTCATACTGGTTCTTCCATTTAAATCTTACTTGAAAGGCATAGCAGGAACCCAAGCCCCTCCCAGCCTCTCTCTGAAAAGGGGTGGGATGTGTGTTGTGCTGTAAAAAGAAAAAAAGAGGCCTCCTGGCCTAAGCAGTCATGCCCAGCAAAACACACCTGGCCTCATAGCCAGGTTACCCGCACAAGCCACTTGTGGGACCTGGGGCCACACATGGGCCTCCTGAGATAAGATGCCTGGCTCCCCCACCCCCAGGTCTGCTGAGCACAGCACAGTAGGCGTGTGAAAGAACTTTGCAAACTCTGCAGTTACGATCCCTATCCCTCATCCTGCCCTTCCCACAAAACTCTCTACCTTAAACAAGATGTTTTAACAGAATCAGGTGAAGGACGCACTGGGTAGAATTAAGCACACAGGCTCTGGAGCCAGACCTGCTACTAGCCAGCGTGAGACCCAGAGTGACCAGCAGACTGATCTCTCTGTGCTCCGTCTCCTCATCTGTACAATGGGAATGGCACCAAGCTTGGGAGCCCACGTGTGAGGCCCTGAGCTCAGTGCCTGCCTCTAACAAGTGCGAGGTGAGTGGGTGAGAGAGCATGCACGCACGCACGCACGCACACGCACGCACGCACACTGCTCTCTCTCCTTTCTGGCACGTTCATTTGGTAGCTGGGTAGTGTTGAGATAGAACTGACCGGGGTGACTGACGCTCCGAGGCTACTCAGCTGATTACTGCAGGGCCTCGACTACAAACCTGGTTGTCTGTGAGCCAAGTGAGGAGCTTTTGGGAAGATACTAATTTGAAACATGAGAGGAAATAAAGAGACCGAGAAAACCAATCACAGTGGCAAATGATAGTCTACTGATAGGGCGGAATCCCTCTTCACGCTCGACCTCTGACCTTTGACCTGTGTCCATCCACCGGAAGGATCTCTTTACTTATCACGCGGGATCGCTCAGGGCGCAGCTGCCCGTTCGCGCCTCCGGCCCAGGCGGGGCTGGTGGGGAGGGAGTCCCGGCGCCTGCACGGGAGGGTTTCAAGGCTCCTTTCACAGAAGAAAAACTACAGCAATGAGGAACTTCACTCAACCACTGGATGTAAAATAACATAATTAGAAACTCTCCGCTTTAGCTTAAAGGTATTTTCTTGAGGACTAAGAATCATATTGGAAAAAATACTAAATGTGAGCAATTTTTTTCATATCTCTCCAACTACACGTGTCATAGAGTAAGCTGATCCGGTTCTATGGACTTTAGCTTCTTCAACTAAAAACCAGCATGAGGTCTATCGTTAATGATACTGTATTATATACTGGAAATTTGCTAATAGAGTAGATTTTAGGTGCTTTTACCACACACAAAAAAGGTAACTACATGAGATGATGGATATGTTAATTGGCTTGAGTGTACTAATCACTTAACTACGTACATTGTATATCAAACATCATGTCGTACACCTTAAGAATATACAATAAAAAACAATAATAAGACACCAGCATTAGACAAGAGGATCTCTATAGCCCATAGGCTTCCATTATTCGGCTAAAATGAGAAGGCAAGAGAAAGCCTGCGGGTTAAACATTGTCTCAGTACATTTACGACATCATTTCCCAAGGCAGCTTCGATAAGGGGAGCTAAGAAGAGAGACCCAGAGACAGCCCAGGATCAACGTCTCTGGCTTCCTAGATCCAATCTCACTGCTGCTGTGAAATCGGTTCCTGTTTCCCCTCCTCTTCCTCTCCCTCTATCTACTTTTTTTTGCTTATGTGGCCTGGCCCACTTTATGAGAATATGAGCAGTGATTAATTTTCTGTTTACTAAGCATTCAATAGGGGCAACAGATGTGTGTGTGTGTGCGTGTGTGTGTGTGTGTGTGTGTCTGTGTAGGAGGTTAAATTTGTGTTTTGCAGAATGGACAAAGCGATTGAGGGAGGGATAGGGAGGGGGATAGGGATGGCAAGGTAATGTAATAATAACGATCCTTGCTATGGCAGCACTCAAAATGTAATGGGGCAGATGAGAGCGTCACACATAAAAGAAAGCCCTACACCCACACACAACATCATGCAATCTCAGAGAAACAGAATTAGTGGGGTAATTGGGGTTGGAGACATGCCTGAGGAAAGGCTTGGCTGACAGGCCATCGGACTGAGCAGGCTCAAGTTGGGGAGGGGAGGGGGCTGCCATCTCCATGTGTACATAGTTTCTGGGCACAAATAGCCCACCAGTGGGAGGAAGAGGGGTGCTGAGCAGGTCACTGGTCAGCTGCTGCCCCACCATGTCCCCAGGGCCCATGCATGCTAGATGTTAAATTATAACTAGCAAACTTGGAAGCTGCAAAGAAATGTGGTCATGACCACTGAGGCAGAGGGAGATGAGAATGTGAGACAGCAAAGTGCTAAGTCATTTGCAGCTGGACCTCTCCTCTCCTGCTCAGTGCACTTCCAGAAAAGATTGGCATGCTTCATCGTGGTTTTGGAATTTGGGGAGTGTGAAATTTTTCTCCTAAGCTTCTACTAATTGTTGAAATGTCATGTTGTTCACAGGATTCAGATAGCTGAATTCTCTCTGATGAAGCAGACTGCCCTGTGGGGCAAGATGGCATTCTAGTATGTGTCAGTTACTCTGTTGAATGAGATGGTCTCTAATTCCCATTTCTGCAGGAGTCGTCTGTAATTCTAAGCCTCTGTGTCTTTAATATAATTTACCTTCTTTCTGCAATTACTATATGGGAATTTTTTTACCACTTCAGATCTAAATCTTTACTCCTGACAATGAAAAACAAATGGTCTCCAAAACTGTATTTTTCACCAGACATTACTAAACTTTTCTCCAAAATTATAAATATTTAAAAAATCAAATGCCTGCTAAGGTGAACAAGCCAACTTTTGGGGGGACAATATTTGTGGTTTACCTGGCAGTTTCTCTTTTTCAGAGGTTGAGATTTTCTTTATCATAATTGTAGGTTTGTTCCTACTCTAATCTCTGGCTCAGAACAGACGCTCAATAAATGTGGGTGAACAGCAACAACAAAGAAGAATGCTTTTTGTTTCATGTGTGCTAGGGACAAAGGGAACTTTACACATTTCCTATGCTATTTTTGTGTGCCATAAGAAGACAGGCCACATAAACTTTCTCATCATGAGATGCTCCAGAGAAAAATGACTTACCTGAACGTTCACGTCTGATGTTTTATCTAACATAGAAACTTTATTGTGGCTTTACTACTTCCTTAAAATTACTGAGTAACTGTTTGCAGAAAAATGGAAATTAAACAATGTTGATTCCTCTAGGTCAAATTTTTCCACTAATGATTAATTTTTCAAAAGAAATTAGAGGAAGCACTAACATTGGTCAGTGTCTCCAATGAGATGATGCCGCCCTTCTTTTTTTTCTGAATTTGCCGTTGCCAGTTTGTTGTCATGCTAAAGTACATGTGTTCATTTATTCTCTAAGTCTTTATTGAGTCTTTCAGCAGAAAAACAGAATAGAAGGAACATTCTCTGCTTCTGAATTTGAGTCTAATTATATAACAACAAATACGTGTCAAATAATTTAAGTACAAAACAAAATAAAACATTGGAAAGTACAATGTGTGTGTTGTATGGCATGAAAATTTTAAAACATGATCAACTAGGCAGGAAAGTGTTTTGCTCCTTACAAAAACAAAACACAACAAGAACGGCTGGGCTGATAATCATCTCTTTTACTTGACAAAAGAACGATTTTTTTTTTTTTTGCTATTTATGTTTTAGTAAATATAAGAAAGCATAGAATCTGATTTTTTTCAACCTTTCCAGTTGTACTGGCATTAATCAGAAACTTATGGAAACCCTCATGGGGAACTATCTTCACAGCTAGTCAGGGTGGCAATTAGGAAAGTGAGTTATACCTAAGACACGCGATCAGTCAACTCTTACCCAGGCACCCAGGGGCCACCCAACCTTCCATTCCATCCCCAACAGTGGCCCCAAGAGCCCCTCCAGGATTTTATTTACCTTTCAAAATATTAAAATGTATCACTGATTCATTCTCATTATCTTCCATTTTGTCACCTTTGTTATTAGAAACTAAGAAAAATATAGAAAATGTACTTTTACATTTTTATAAAGTATTCCCAAGGACGAGAAGTTATATAATTGAAATTCCATCTCAAAATAGTCTTCTTAGGAATTATACGCTCCTTATCCCACTCCAAATTCCAATCTTTCTCTACTGTCTCCTACTGTGCCCTCAGATATATATTATTCAGGGTTTTTTTGTTCATTTGTTTCATTTTTTAATGGCAACCTCTCATGTGGAAAAGAGTCGCAGACATGGGCTACGGTGGTATAAATTGGCCCAGCTTTTGTGGGTGACAATCTGGCAATAGTTATCAATACTCTTAAAAATATTATGCTCTTTGACCATAAACTTTAGTGTTTAGGAATTGACCCAACACATTGGAGAAGTACATAGAGATGTATGTGTGAACATTTTTATCACAATATTATTTAAAAGAGAAAAAAAATTATATATAATGTAAATGTCTATTTCAGTGGTTAAATGTTAAACGGTGACACAAAATTTGGTGTATTCCGTTTCTAATACCACTTCATGTTGTAACTTGTTGCTCAAGAACTGTGGATTCTTTTCATGTACCCATCTCTTCCAGTGAATCAAAGGCTCCGGGAGGGTAGGGATCTTTCTGTCACTTAAAATAAGGTCCCATATCCTCACGGTGTCTTGTGAAGTGCTCTGGACACAAAAGTGAAATGACTGCCTGTCAAGACACAGATTTTCCCAAGAACTAGAAACTCCTCTATGAGCCATTCCCTCCAGCCCAGTAGTTGTCAATCTCGGCTACACATCTGAGTTACCTGGGAGTGTAAAAGACAGCAGTGCCTGGGCCCCTTCACCAAAAGTTATGAGTTAACCAGCCTGGGTATGGCCTGGACATCAGGATTTTTCTGGTTCCCCAAGTGGTTCCAAGTCCAGCCAAGGTTGAGCATCACTGCCCCAGCTACACTTTTCCTCAAACTTCCCCGAGAAGAATGACTTAGAAGCTTATTAACCAAACAGACAATCAAAGCTTATCCTCTATCAACTTCACTCAGTGGTCTGAGATGGGGTCTCCCCATATGAAATCTAGCCACCCGCCTCCAGTAATTTTTAACCTCAGGAAATTGGGGAAGTGCAAGGATGGTTTACGGCTCCCCTGAAGATAATTAGGTGCACTACTCATATTCATTCATGCCACAATATTTTCATGTCCATCTTCAGGTACCTTTCCCGCTGGATGCAGATGTGAGGTGTGCTAAGATGCAGGTGGGGAGCAGGGGAAGCAGGGACGGGAGGACAGCGTGGTATAATGATCCCAAGCCGAGTCACAGCTTCTGGACGCAGGAGCAGCGGTAGGCAGGCCGTCCACATCTGCTCTATCATTGCAGATGCTGAATCGCAGCGGCGCCAGCTGAGACGTGCACACCACATGCCCATCATTTTGCCCAACACCCTGGTAGCTGTTTCATGGCAATCTCCTTTACCCCAGGTTTTGCTAAGCCTGAAATTGTTTGAACTTTGCTACACATCGAGCAAGCACTCAGTGAAGTGGTCTCCTCAGTCATCTGAAATGCCTGCGACTTCATTCAGTGAAGTGCAGCCAACTCTGCAGCAGGGGCTGGATCCCTAGCTTCTCCCTAAAGGGCAGGGCAGATGAGCCGACAGAGCTGCTCTGCAGACTTTGCAATGATTTTCGAAATCTCCATCCCTATGGGTTGTTCTATTGAACCTTGAAAAAAATGGTATTTGCATTTGAGTTTACAGCAGCCCCATTTCATTTTTTAAATCTTCATCAACAATGATGCATTTTAGCTTGCCTGTCCTTTGCTTAGGAGCAGAATTAAATCTTACCCAGATGGAGGTACTTAATACCTTGACAGGGTTACAAGGATGCTGGGATCTCCAGCAGGGCCACAGAGCCCAGGAGACTCCAGCCACAAATGCTGGTCACTTCCAGGTGAGCCATGATGATGACATTTTGGAAACACGCTTCAAGAGCCTTATTAGTAAGGAAAATGCTGAGCAGTAAACTAATGCTCCTGAGAATTATAATGCTTCTATCCCTGGTAAATCCTGAACTGTTAATTGTGGGTCCAGAATTGTTTGGAAGGCACAGAGGATGAATTCAAAGTCCATTGAGGGGCCCCTTGGAGAGAGCATCCTTTCAGGGCATTACTCCAGCCTAGAAACTGCATTGTTTAGCCCTTTCCTATAAACCTCCTGAGGCAACTCCCAGCCTCCCTGGGTAGCAATCCCACTCTGCTTCTATAAATCATTTCACTCCTGGTAATGCCACGAGCCAACTGGCTGTAATGACATATCGAACCTCAGGTCCCTCGTGCCCCTGACTGATTATATATTCACTAGCTTTTAAAAGGCAAATCCAAGCTATCATGTACTCTTCAAATCCGGAGCCAATTCCCTTGTTAGAATTTTGTCCTTATTAGAATCTGAATAGCTGTTGGCACCCTTCTTTCCTCTTTACACTATTTGCCTATGTTGGAAAGTTCTCGAGCAGTTATTATTCTTTAATGACGATAACATAGAGCAAAACTAACATCAAAGCCTCCATTTTGTAAATAGAGAAACCATGTCTTAGTTTTAGTAACCAAAGAAAGGTGCTCCTTTTTAATAGAAGACATCTGATTTAATAACAACTTTCCCAAACAACACAAATAGGGGCTCTATACTACATGGACAACAAAATGCTGATTGGAAATTGTCTCCTCCTATAAAGGCTCGACTTTGTAGGTGACAAGATGCTGCACAAACTCAATCGGCATGCCCAGGCAATTTCAGTACCTCTCCAGGGCCATCAGAACATTGGCTTCCAATTTGGCATGCAGTCATCTCTCATTCCATACTGGGAAATTCCAGAAACAGGTCTAAAGCTTCATATCTCTGAACTCATGATTACAAAGCTCTACGATTAAGTCACAGATAGTACTCACAGAAATAGCAAGCTTTCCTAGAGACAGGGTAAGAGGTGAAGGTGAGAAAGGAGGAGGCTGCCCACTGCACAACAGCTGTGCACTCCCTAAGGAATTACACAAATTCTCTGGGTCTCAATGTTCCCAAAAATGCTATGAGAAAAATGACAAATTTTAAATTACTCTGGAGTCTTGAGAGGACAGGGATATAAGTCTAACAGAGTATTCTCCTTACTGTTCAGGTTAAACTAAGCTTGCATTATCACAGTGTGGGCTCTGTCACCATACCCATTGTTGGCACAGAAATGTCCCAATGATGTGACCATTTTTCAGATGCATTGTCTTCTCAATTCCACTGCAGCCACCTATATTGTAGAGTACTTCTTTTATTTGCCTGCCTGTCCTAGGCTCTGCAGATACACATTGAAAAGACAGAGGAAATACTGATTAATCCTGATTTCTTCAAGACTTTCAACTAGAAGGCATAAAGTCAATTTTATAAACTTTTTTTACTTCTAAATTCACATTTGTTTTATTATCTCTGCTGGAACCAATATTATACATCCTTAAAAAGCAACAAATAACAACAAGAATAACAAAAGCCTCAAGAAATTCATATGATGTTTCCGTGGACAGAAAGTGGTTCTCAAGTAAGTAGTACGTCATTATTAGTCAATATAAACTAAAAGGATATTTTAGTTAGATTCAACTGGTCTATTGTTAACTATGATTCAATACTGATACAACTTAGAGCAAGTGTTTACAAACATATAGCTCTGTCTTTGTTACCATATGTGTACCCTGTTTAGCCATTATTAAAATATTAAAACATTATTGTTTCTGCTAGCACATTCCACAGAAGTCAAGGAGGTGATTCTTTAGCATACAGATAAGCAGGCCACAGTCTCTTTCCCTTACAACTTTCATAAACAAGGCTTGCTTTTTGTAATAGTCAAAATCATGCTAAATCATACTACTGTGTCAACATATTATTGTAAATCTGAATTAGAGAATGACCTGATTTATTGGATAAATAAAATGATTTTTAATTCACACATCTAAAATGCTTGGGAAAGCTATGATCACTTATATTTTCGTAAACATTTTACCGATTATTATTTTTACATATAACTTTCTTAGCACATAGATCAAGTATAAACTGTAGGATTGCCTCCATTATCCACAAAAAGTTCTGAATATTCAACTGTATTTGTAATAACATTTCTGGCTACCTTTATCCTCACCATCTCTTGCTGGAGCTATAAATAGGACTTATGCACACAATACTGTCTAACCGATGTGAATTCACATGGTGAAGCAGCTCAGTGCTGAGGGCTTTGGAATCAGACATTACATTTGATACAAGGTTCCACAACTTGCCAGCTACATGACCTAAGGCAAGCAACTTAAACTTCTTAAGCCTCAGCTTCTTCATCTGAAACATGGAGTAAATCATAGCATCTACCTCAAAAGGATATTGGGAGTATTAAGGAACAATGCAGTTAAAGTGTTTAGTACAGTATCTGCCATATAACAAGCCTTCAATAGACATTAGATGTTACTATTACACAGCTATCCTGTAAGTCCAACACTAAATTGCCTATTGAACTAGCTGGAGGAGTTTTTGTTTGTTTATTGGTTTGTCTGCTCTCTCCAATGTTAGCCTTCCATGGCCATGATCAGGAGAGTTGCCTACAGTGGAGACTGTCAAATCAGTAGTCCAATAATTCTGAAACTATGCAAGTCATTAATGTCCCTGAGCCTCTGCTGCCTCATCTGCACAATGGGAACATAACCTATAGATAGGTCTGTGGTAAAGAAGAAATAATATAACCACATGCAGAAGTATTTTGGAAATTGCACAGCACCTAAATGATGTAAGTTTTTATCAATGGGTATTTAAATAAAAGGACATGATGAAGCTGATAATGATAACTAACCATTACTTAGTGCTTTCTATGAGCCAGACACTGTGCTAAGCACTTCGGATGCATTATATCTCCTGCCCCCATGTGTAATCTGAGATCATACAAAGCAGCAGTCCCCAACCTTTTTGGCACCAGGAAGGTAACTTTTCCACGGAAAGGGTGGGGAGAGGAGGGGTGTTTTCAGGATGATTCAAGCACGTTACACATTTTTTACATTTGTAGCTGCTCCCCAGCGCTAGCATCACCGCCTCAGCTCCACCTCAGATCATCAGGCATTAGATTCACACAAAGGGTGTACAACCTAGGTCCCTCCATGCGAGGTTGACAGCAGGGTTCATGCTCCTATGAGAATCTAATGCCCCCGCTGATCTGACAGGAGGCGGAGCTCAGCAGTGATGCCAGCGATGGGGAGCAGGTGTAACACAGGTGCACTTGGTTGCTTGCCCGCCACTCACCTCCTGCTGTGCTGCCCAGTTCCTAATAGGCCACAGACCAGTACCGGTCAGTGAGTGGCCCAGGGGTTGGGGACCACAGATGTAAAGGGAATTGGGCAGTTTTGCAATCTGTGAAAAGCTGAATTGGTAATTTTAACCTCTCTTGTTTTACATTTTTTTTTTTTTTTTTTTGGTAAACAAAGTCTGATCCAGTCCACTGTAGTTTTGGGAAATGCCTTTGACCTTCTATCATTGTACCATTACTTTTAGCTCTGTAATGGACCATTTTACCATGCTACTTTAATATGTAAGATACTTCTTACAATACAAACTGTAGGCACTACAAGTGCATTTATTGCCTTAATCTTGTTGCCTACATTGAGATAAGTTTTTAATGGCTTCTTTATATGTGAGCTGAATACTTTCTTCACTTTTAAAAAAATTGCTTAACATATCCTTTCCAATTGTAGGAAGCTCAGGTGCTTATAGTTGGTTCAAAGGCCAGACTGTAAATTTGCTAAAATTAAGGTCAAATTATATTTTCTGTAGATATCAAGATACATAGCATCTCTCACCATCATCCAACAGAGAGGGTGGGGGGGAGGTTGTTACATTTGTGCTAACGTTACCAAAGGATTCTGGCCACCACTACATTTATGAGGTTGTATACTATATAGCTGTATAGGTGTCATTCACATTATAATGATTATTTAATTATTATGACACATTTATAGAAGATATGAGTATATTTTTTTCTAGTATTTTCTAAGATAAGAGCATAATTTTTCCAGCAAAATCAGCATTTTACTAAAATTTTCAAATTGATGACAAGTAAAATGTATTCAAAAGTAGAACTCATTTGTTAATGTACATGTAGGCATCCATATGAGTTATATGTATATAAATATATATCTAATATGGACCTATATATATGTTTTTAGGTATAATATAAAATAAAAATATTTATATATTTATAAAGTTATATTTACAACTTTTCTTGACAGACTCTAAATAATTTAACCTTCATTATCAGTTTTAAGTTGTTCTTTTACAATTTGTATTGCTTTCTGATCATCTATATACCATATTGTATGAAAAGGTTACTGAAGTTCATGAAGCAGCGTTTTAAATTTGGCATCAAACTACAAATTATCCTGGTAGAGCAGATGAGAGTTAACATCATTATCATAACCAGTCATTACTTTGATAAAATGCAATGAGGATAGTGCAGATATTACGTTACTTGGTCTCAGGCCATGGAAACCCAACCTAGTTGAGATGCACAGGCCGAGAATTTTACCCTCCATGTTTTTGGCTGCTATGTTGGAATCGATGGCAGCCATGGTAGAGATACTCCAATACTTCGTGCAAAACACATCAGGAGTACTAGAGCCTGACATTGTCAATTAAGGAAGGCCTTTGATTTTCATTAAAACATTTTATTTGGCCAGTATAGATACTTTTAGTTGGTCATTTATTTTTTCTGAAAGTATCCGGATTCTCAGAACCACTATAAAATTAGGCAGAGCTTTAAGACATTTTTTGATACAATTTTAATCAGGATTTTAGTCATAAAATCTCATTTTTTAAAATTTAGCTGAAACCAGTACTTTGGTGTTGGACAGATTCCATTTTAAAGTTTAAAACATAAAGCTCATAAGGAGCTTATTTCATCTATTCATGTAATCACATTAAAGATATCACAAAGTAGCAAAATCTACTTTTTGCAAGCAGCTCATTAACAGCTGCTGTAGCTCCAATAGTTCTTACTAGATGGTATTAATGCAGCAGCAATGTGTTACCTAACATGGAGGTGTGTGGATACATCCCACTAAGAGTCACAGAGCAAAAGAGAATCAGATTATAAATACATGAGAATGGCTGAGGTGATGGCTGATGAATCACCAAGAGTTGTCACATCTTTTACTTTATTACCCTAAAGCATCAGTGGCACAATCCTAGCACCTCACACAGCTGTGTACACCAGCAGGTACAGGGTTCTCTCTACTGAAATCCAAAATGAACAGATTATAATGAGGAATCATAAATCTATTTTCTATCCAAACATCTTGTCTCAAACATCTTACGGGCTGTGTTACTACTTACTTATCTTGCACCAGCAATGGTACCTGTGATGGCTGTAGAAGAGGCAGCCCAGAAGTCCTCTGCTGAGCTCACACTAGCTCTCTTCTTCTAGTGTCCAAGTACATGACATCAATCGTGGGCAAGCACAGCGCCAGACGCCCAGTAAGCACCAAAAGAAAAAAGGGCTCCCTTCATTCCTTCCATGTTATGCTGTCCTAAAAAATTCTAATTCATTCTTCCTCTTTCTAACTCGTTCTTTCAATAGAATAGAAATCTAGATATTAAAAACACTATTTTTTCTCATTCTTTCCTCTATTCAACTAATTCAGTTGTTTCCTAATGTTTTCAGCACTTAGATTATTTAAGGAAACCATGTCTTGATCCCCATATGACATTTACTCTTGAAAACCCATAATCCGATTGAATTTTTTAAGGTTATAAGAATATAATGCAATGTTTTAAAGATGAACTATGAACTTTTAAGAGCCTGATTCAAAATCCTTATTGAAAGCACAACCATGTGTTCATGTGGGACTTACTATATTTACTAGGAAGGAGCAGGAGGAAACTGTCTCTTATAAGATACCACGTATCAAACACTATTATTAGTGTACAGCTGATCAAAATTATAAATATGTTATAGTTTTGAAAGATAATTATTAACATTTAGAGTAAGATTTGATGGTAAATTCATCTAGTTATGAGATGAACAGTGCTTTTTTTCAATTAGCTCATATACTTGGGTGTGAAAATTATTTACTGCTAAGGACAGGGATCAGTATCAATTCTGTTCCTCCCCTCCCTTTTTTTAGAATTAAATGCTAAAAAATTTGTTCACATAAATAGATGGGAATAGAAAGAGTTTCTCTGTAGAGATCTACTCAATTCATTGTACTCCTTTCAAATTATATGCCCCAAATCACATAGTCAACTGTCATGAAACATAATTTTACTCATCTGTCATCTGACAACTTGATTAAGTCCTTCTTCAATTTTATTAAAAGCAAAGACTTGAAAACCAGCTAGCTGGTAAAAGGACTTGTTAGCCACAAATTGTTACCCATTCATTAACACCACTAATTTCTTTCAACAACAATCTTTGAATCATCCCTCTGTTTGACACCTGGGAGGTTTCTGCTCCCCCAGGGTTATGGCGTGTCTCTCTTTCATAACGTGAGAAGAGACTGACTGTGAAAGGCTGGGTGGGCAGAGACAACTGTGTAGATTAGTTTCAGGACAATGCATAGGAAGCAACTGATCTGAAAACTTGGGTCCCACAGACCCCTTGAGAGCCATCATTTTTTCCCAAAGGAATGTCCACATCAGTTTGGAGACCCCTGCCTTGAAGTGTGCTGAGTCTCTTTCTAGAACTGACTGGTGCCCTCAGGCAGCCGAGGAAAGAATGATGTCATACAACCGTGGTGCCTGGGTGGAAGGCACCTGGACCTGAATCCTGGCGGGACAGAGGGAGGCTTACTTGCCTCGCCCGTGAGCCCCCTAAGTGGGTCAGCCCTGAGATTTCCCTGAAGCAGCCAGAGAGAAAAGACTGGCCTCTCACATTCAGTCAGGGCTCACGGGGAGCTGCCAACAGTACTCCAGGGATGTCTACATGGCTGAAAGACATGTCATTTTAGTGGCTGCTGGAGGCACCAAATCCAATTTGCAGGACAGCTGGACCATCCCATGGGGGCTAAGGAACCACTCTTTCCCTGAGTCATCAGAGAAATCGGACCTGGCATTTAGCCACTTACTCAGAAAGAGGGCAGCCCCCTGATGGAGCAGGCCTGGACCACTGGCGAGTACTGCAAGGTGCCAGGGTGCAGACTGGGAGGCACACAGGAGGGGGACCCAGGCGGGGAGCTCCGTGATGTGGGGCTAAATGCTAGAGGAGGCTACGGCAGGGCCCCAGGAGAAGAGGGGACAAAGCCTCACATTTGGAGCCACTGTGAAATGTGTCAACTGGCATGCAGAGTGGCCTGGTGGATGGTCAGAGAGTAAGAAGCACAGCCTCTGTCCTTTCGCTAGCTCACTCCCAGAGCCCCAAACGCCGGTGGAGGCACGACTCAGCACCGGTCAGTGTGGCCAGGGATCGGGGGACCTGAGGGGCCCTCCTGCCCTAGGGGTCCTAAGAAAATCATGCAGCCTGGCTCCAATCCTTCCCTCGAGCTCCCTGGGCCCCGCCTTGCTTAAGATTATTTATTTCTAGCACGAGGACTCTCATTTCTACAGACAGGCAGCATTTGCTAGTTACTCCAGAGGGGAGAACTCAAATAACTTGCTCCTGAAGGGCTGGGTTGGGAAGGTAAGTGCAGGCACAGACCCCAAGTACAGCTGAAGGCTCACAGGGGGCGCCCTGGGCCACCCAGGACGGCAGCTCTAAAGACGCCCAAGCCTCAGCAGGAAGACAGGGGTCAGGGCACAGGGAGGCTGCCGGGCATGTGGGAGATGTCCCCGCAGCTGTGCCGGGGCAGAGAGAAGGGGATGCGTGTGGTGGGGTTGGGGGGAAGATCTGGGGAGGGAAAAGGCCTGGAGCAAATAGAAAATGAAGGAGCCACAGAGAGAAGACCTGCAAGGGGACTGAGGAGTGTAGAAACTTCAAAAGCATCCATAAAATTCATCTTCATGCAGGGTTACAGTTAAAAAGGAGAAAGGGCTGCAAAGAAATCCAGTTATTTGCCTCAGGCAGCAGGTTGACTGCTTATGGGGAAAAGGGGGAAGTGTGGCTCTAAACCAGTCCAACATATTTGAATGTTTTCATCCCAGGACCTCTCTGAAGTCTCCTGGGACACTAACACTGCCATCTCCACTGCATTCTGTCATATGTAGAAGGGGAAGGAGGGGAAGGGAAGGAGGGAGGGGGAGAGACTAAAGAAGGCCCGTAAGCGGGCAGTGGAGGGACAGCCCTGCTGTTCTGGTCCCAGTCACCGCCAAGCACCAACTGTGAGGGAAGCTCCGACAGCCTCTTCACCCCGCAAGCCTCACCGTGATTGCAGCTTTCCACTTGCTCTCACCCTCATTTGCCCCACAGATCTAACCAGAGTAAATTAAAGATGAACGGAGCAATTACTGCATTTTTACATATGTGCAATTCACCTGCACAGGACCAGCTATTATGTTGCTATATAACTGGTGACAGAAAACTCCATAATTCTCCCCTAACATCTGCCTCAATATCCCACATGGCTCTGCATTTCAGATGAATCATGATCCATTGTAGAAAAACTTGGACTTTCTTTTCAATCCACTAGGTTGTATTTTTTTCTGCTTAAATGCAAAATAAACGAGTATATAAAAATTGCTTTATTTGGTTAACCAAGCATATACATTCATTTTCAATAACTGATGAAACTCCAAATCATTCAAAATGGCCCAAAATTTTGGTGTGTAAGCATTGTGTTCCTAACTTAGTGTGTTTATGTTTCAAGTCACTTCTGACTATAATGCTTTGTGGAATGGATAGCACAGGATTTCAACAAAGTTCAGGGACTTTGCGAGAATTGTATTAAGAGAGAAAGAAAAAGGGAAGGAGAGAGGGATGAAGGAAGGAAGGAACTGGGAAATGGAAGCATGGCCTAGTCCAAGTGTCACGGTGTGTGTTTACACAGTGGCTGAATGACTTTTTAATGACTATTTACCTAGACATTAAAGCCACACCCATAGAAGCTTTTCAGTGAATACCTATGAAAAGTATGGGCAGATTCTTAGAAAGCAGATCATGGTCTTTAGTAAAAGTCAGGTCCTAGACACAGAAGGAACTCTAGTGGCCAAAATGTATAAATGAAGGTCTAAGGGTCTAATGCCACAGGTCTGGTTTCAGATAAAATCTAACTGACTAAACCAGTATGTATAAATTAAGACATTATAAGCATACAGGCCACTCTGTGACACCTTCTGTGAGACGTGTTCCAGGATGATCCTGGGATCTGGGGGTGGGGGGGGCCTGGGGTGGCTGGGGGAGGGGTGCGGAAGCCTGGCTGGAACTCACAAACAGCTCTCAAGGGGATTCCTCAGAAGCCTGCGTGTTCACTCCAGGCTCTAAAGCACAGAGGAGCTTTTCCCACAGAGCTGCAGCCTCAGGCAAACTCCATCACTAAGCCGCAGGAAAGACAGGGCAGCCCTGCTAAGCAGTCTGCCTCATCCCATTTGAGTTCCACATGGAAGCCCTTTGCTGACAAACACGAAGGTCGATATCACCGAGGACAGTCCTCGTAAGATTAGGTGTCAGTAGAGAAAGTGAAAAGGCTAATCCTATACTATATTGTTTCAAAGACTGAAAAAGCATTGTTTTCAACATGTTCAAAAATAGCAATTTTCAGACTTGTCAAGTTTGCGCATCGTGTATGTGTCTCCATAAGTAGCTCTGGATCCCGGCGATCAGCAATTTTTGCTGCTGGCCAGGAACACAACCGACTTTCAAAACAGTGAAGGCTGATCAGTGAAACCAATTTGCTGGTGAGTACATGTGGTGCTTATTTTTCCATTCTTGGGATACTTGACTAAGTAGCATGGGCTCCAGCTCTATCCAGGAGTATACAAGAGGTGCTGGATCACCATTGTTTCTTACAGCTGAATAGTATTCCATGGTACGCATATACCACATTTTATTAATCCACTCATGTATTGATGGGCACTTGGATTGTTTCCACATCTTTGCAATTATATGTAACCTAAACATCTGTACCCCTCATAATATGCTGAAATAAAAAAAAAATATTGGGACAGAATAAAAAAAAAACAGTGAAGGCTGCTGTCGTTCTGCTTCAGCGTATCACATGTTACCCTTCAAAAATTATTATTTCTCTTCACATACATTTTTGTTCTCTTATTTTTATCTAAGCCATCACATAGCAGTGTCTCTAACATGATCATAGAATCGGCTGAGTTCTTCTTAAAAATATAAATTCGGGGGCCCATCTCCCAGACAATCTGGTTCCCCAGTTGAGTAGCGGGCCTAGGAATCTGCATTTGTAAAGAATGTCTGGGTTAAGTTAGGAAAAGTTTTAGAAATATCGTGATAAACAATTGTTGAATTAAACGAGGGCCTCTTTCTCTACCTCATACTTTTTGAGGAGAGAGATTTCTCTTCCTCATCATATAGCTACGGCTACCGGCAAGCAATTGCCCTTCCCTTACTGTAAGTCACTGAAGCCCAGGAATTATTTCTCCTGTATCACTGGACATAGAAAATTCTAGCTGGTGAACACAGTGCTCAACAGTACTCCTTCCTCCCAGCTCGTCCATCCCAGCGCTGCCCCGCCGCCCCCGTGCCCTTGAGAAGAGGAAAGCGCACACACGGCTGCGGAGGACAGACCTTCGCAGGCTCCAGCTGTGAGCACAGTCTAATAAAAAGTCGTCTCAAAAGGTTTTAAATACAGATAGCAGATCAAAGACAATCTATTCCAGGCAGATTTAGTCTGCTGATACACTCTCTTAGGTTTGTCTCTGGATAAGTGAGTCGGTGATTCTTTCCATTGCTGGAATCTTGGCTATGGTTCAAGAATATCTTTCTGACTAACAAGACCAAAGTTCTCTAAGGGATACGGAATCTGTTTTTAATTAGTTGAAATATGGCAGAAGTGTCTGTCATGTGTGTTTTCAGGCTATGTGGATACTCACGTCTAATTCTCTTTCCTTTTCCTAATATAAGATTCAAACCAATACAAGCTCAGCATAGATTATACCACAATCAAATGGTGGCAGAAAAGAGACTTCATAAGGAACAGGAAACATAAATGCTGACAAATACAAATACAGTCTCGCACCACCTAACGATGTTTCAGTACGTGATGGACCATGTATTCCACAGTGCTCCCGTAAGATTACAGTGGAGCTGGAGAATTCCTACCACATAGTGACATTTTAGCCACCATCGTGTTGTAGTGCAAGGCATTATCTTTTCTATGTTTAGACATGTTTACTTTTTTTTTTAGAGACAGGGTCTCACTCTCTTGCCCAGGCTAGAGTGCAGTGGTGTTATTACAGCTCTCTGCAGCTTCCAACTCCTGGGCACAAGTAATCCTTCTGCCTCAGCCTCCTGAGTAGCTGTGACTACAGGTGTACACCATCAAGCCCAGCTAATTTTTCTTTTTCATTTTTTAGAGACAACATTTCACTGTGTTGCCCAGGCTTGTCTTGAACTCCTGGTCTCAAGTTATCCTCCCACTTCAGCCTCTTGAATTTCTGGGATTACAAACATGAGCCTCTCTACCCTGAGGCTTAGACATGTTTAGATACACAAATACTTACCATGGTGTCACAACTGCCTACAGTATTCCACCAGTAACATACTATACAGGTTTGTAGCCTAGGAGCAACAGGCTATATCATACAGCCTGTGTGCGTAGTAGGCTACACCATCTAGGTTTGTGTAAGTGCACTCTGTGATGTTCACACAACAAAATCACCTAACAATGCATTTCTCAGAAAGTATCCTTGTCATTAAGCAACACATGTACTCATATGTCAGCTGTGCCTCAGCAGCCATTTCTTAAGAAGCTTCAGAACAGCTGCATCTTTGAAAAGAAGTTTAAAACAGATTGTCAGCTGACAGGCAAAGCTCTACCTTTTTCAGATTATGCTAGCCTCTTTTAATAGGTATATACCTAGATATGCTCATTCTCAGGGAAAAAAACTGAAATAAACTAAAATAAATTTAACAGAGGTTCTAATTTTGTCAAAATCACAATTAACTCTTCAGCTTAGGAATCCAGGACCTAATAGGGCAGAGAGAGTAGTTCAAGACTCCAATCCTATTTATGTAAATTTGGGCCTTGAATTACACTTGTATGTTTATATTCCTAGTTCCCAGTCAAGACGACAGCAGAGATTTGTGTATCCTATCACCTAGCACAAAGTGGGCACTTCATATTCTTTAGTTGAATAAATAATAATTGACATTAATTGAACACTTGCTATGAGCTAGATTCTGTATTAAATAAGGACTTTAACTTGCATTATCTTGTTTAACCCTCCCAACAATTCTATCAGTAGGTTATTACTATTATTGCCATTTTGTAGGTGGGGGAACTAAGGTTTTTCAAGTTAAGTAACATGCCCAGCTCACATAATTACTAAGTATTGTCACAATTTTGTCACTTATCTAGAAAGTGGTGGAAGAGGAATTTAAACCCCAGCAATTTGATACTAGACCAAAAAACTCTTGAGTGTTTCATTCTACTCTTTTATAGATACCGACTCACTTGGGTAATATCAGGAATTCAATGTTTCTGTTTTTAAGGGAGATATTTCAAAAAAAAAAAAAAAATGTTCCCATCTTTAAACTTAGAGGCTGCATGAGGCAGGGTCTGTTAAACTATTTGACTGTCTTAGAAAACAGTGTATTCTCAAACTGGGGTCTTATTGTTACTTCTTTTAATCACTAAGGATTACTTTGGACAAATTGTGGGCTATTATAAGGAGGGTCTTAGAGTTGTGAAGTTGCTTTGTTTTGTTTTTTTTAAGGGAAATGAGTAATTATGTTTTTGATAAATTCAATTCCTACCATTCTAAAGGAAAATTAAGAATAAATCAAATCAAACTGATTTCATGATCTAGGCTTAGAAAAGTGAGACAAAAAACATGACTGTTTCTCATGAAACACTACTAAACAATTTTAAAGGATTAGTTGCAAGAGGTGTTTCATAGATTTAATTCTAGTTGTAACTCAAGTGTACCCTCACGTAAGTTCCTGTGAATCCAAACCCAAGTGTCTACTTAAAAATCTGCCTTTACAAAACAAAATTAACAGTGTGACTTTAACAGATTATTTCTATACTTAAAAAAAATGATACCAAAACCAGGTAAAAGTTATTTTGATTTTTGTCTTCAATGGAAAAGACAAAAAAGGATGCACATTCTGAAGAAAGCTCTTAAATTTCCAAGTAGATAAAGAAAATTCTATCATTAGATATTTGTGAAAGAGATGGTTTATATAATTAATTTAAATTTTAAAAGCAACAAAATTTTTACGAAAAAATATAAATAAACATGAGACCTCCTTGCAACTTTTGATCCCTCATATTATTTTGAACAATTGGTGATCTGGTCTTATTATCTCTATTTTGCTGTGTCTACCACAGCTCTCGATCTCTCTGTGTGCAAAATGAATAAACACATAGAATTATCAATGGGCCAAGAAAACATGAAAAATCCCACAACAGAGACAGGTAGAAAACAATAACAACTTGAGGTCTGTCTGAAATATGAAATTTTTTGCTAAATAGTACTATTCAGCTTTAAGAAACAATGGTGATATAGCACCTCTTGTATACTCCTGGATAGAGCTGGAACGCATTCTACTAAGTGAAGTATCCCAAGAATGGAAAGACAAGCACCACATGCACTCACCATCAAATTGGTATTAACTCATCAACACATAAGTGCACATATAAGAATAACATCTATTGGATGTTGGGCAGGGGGGAGGGGGGAGGGGGGAGGAGGGAGGAGGGGACGGGTATTTGCATACACAAAGAGTGCAATGCGCACCACCGGAAGAATGGACATATTTGAAACTCGGCCTTAGGGGCGGAGGCGGGGGCAAGGGCAACATATGTAACCTAAACATCTGTACCCCCATAATATGCTGAAATAAAAAAAATGATATTATCTCTAAAGTAAAGCTCTTTTTTTCACATCGTGTCAGTTAAAACTAGATCTTGACGGTCTAGTTGGTCAGATTCCTGAGAATACTATTCAACTCGGTTATTTACATGTCCAATGAGTTCATTAAAGCCCCTTAATAGTCACGGGTTCATGCTCTGAGAATTCTGAGAATTCCCAAATTCACTAAAACAACTTTAGTTTATACTTTCCCCCACTGCTTAGAGTTCCCACGTGTTTACTACATTTGCTTAGTTGCATCACTATCAACAGCAGGTTCTTTTCTTTCTGTCTTGGATGCAGAGGTTCTCCCACTAGACAAGAGATCCTGTGCGTGTGTGATCACCGCACTGGGGTGCGGTGCCGGGCAACCTAGAGTCCTGCACAGAAACACTGCAGCACCTGATTCAAACACATACGGTACAAGAGTTACAGGAAGCCACTGTCCTTCAAACCACCAGTGAAGAGTTGAAATTGAGAATGCCAAATCCATGAAAGCCAAGGGTGCCTGTTCTAAACTATGTGTGACAGATACACATTCTCTCAGACCTAAATAAACATTCTATACAGATTAGAAGCTGTGTTATGTAAATGCTAGTAAAAAAAAAAAAAAAAAGCACAACGAAGAGAGGCTTATCTTCCATCATAATTACTTCCTTAGTAATCACAGCTCATATAATTGCTTGTTCCCTAGATACCAGCCACTTATTTGGTGACTACATAATTACTGATGACAAATATAACAATCTATTATTTCATTACTATTATTACTAATTTTAAGGATCATATTTTCCTTCCAAAAAAAAGCAGGATATATTATGAAGCACAATTGAGGGTGGGAAAATACTTATTCTGTGTAAAAGAATTCATAGATGATTATGGCAGGTGAATCATCCTGTTTGGATTTTTAAAGCCAAATATTGTTTTCAAATTCTTACTGAAATTGTCATCTTTTTGGCTTAATTAAGCAATTTGTTAACATAAATGGAGTGCGTGTATATGCAGGAATCAAAAGAGAAGACCTTTTAAATCTAAACTATTATTTCCCAGCCCTTTAGGAAAAACACAAATTAGCAATTTTGTTATGAGGGTCAAACTCTTTGATCTTTTGCATTATTCTGAGAGGGGAATCGGTCCAGGGCCATCTAGAGTGGGAAAATTGGATCGCTGTGTTTGCAGTTTTCCTGAATCACACTTTTTGGGGGTACACTGCATATCCAGAACCTTAGAGAAACCCTTATTTTGTTATAAATAAGAAGCATATCCCCCTTCAAAAAATTATAAATAGTTTGGAAATACCAGTGATTTTTGATGGTCAGTATTATACTTTGGTTTATCAACAATACCATTGGCTTTTTTGAGCCTAAGAAGTTCACAGGAACATAACCACGGCTTGGCTGCATGAAGTTGGCAGGATAAGCGAAGACATGGGGGAGTTAAGAGTCAATTAGCCACTCTAGGTGGAGTCAAACTCTTTTATACTGTCTTCTGGGAGATCGCTACTGTCCATTAATAAGTGAATAAGCTGTAATTTCAGCTATAGCCATGAGGCACAGAGTTCTGTTCCCAGAACTACATATTTAACCAGGCACCTTTTACCTAACCACAGAAAGTGATAGGAAACCCTTAAGAGCCCACATGTCCCTAATTTCCAAATAATACTTAAATATTTACAACTGCTTTTCATTAAAAATTCAGCTAGTTCCATTCCTATTACTTTAAATATTATATTAATGGATATGCTAGCAAGAAGGCCTTTTATTAGTTTCTGAATTGTCCAGCAATTATTAAAAGATCATTCAAATTATGGTTATTTTCTGTTTGTGTCCATCAGAAAACCCAGTAGATTAGAAAAATGGCTTCATGAAAGGGAAGGCATGTACACTGGTTGTATAAGGAATAAATAAAGCAATAGAAGGTGGCTTTTCATTAGGAATTATTCCGTTAATGCCAGTGGGCAGTGGTGGGATTTCTAAACTCAAACATATCAACACTGAAAAAATTACTCCATGTCCTTACATAGTGATAGATGGACCTCCGTTTGAAATGATTTTGCAAATGAGATTGCCTCAAGCAGTGAAAAAAAAATCCCCATGTTTCTCTGATCCCTTTTCAGCAAACCAAGTTATTAAAAAATAAATTTACATTGTGTCACTACTTAACAACACCATGTCTCAGATCAGCTTAAGTGCAAAAACTACTGTTTGGCTGTGTATGCTTTTTATTTAATAATTTTAAACTGAACCTCAAATGGTATAAGGTTAGACGAACTGTAATTAATGATTGGCATTCATTACTGAGCATGTTCACTATTGGATATTAACATGTTGATATTCATACCTTTTTGGAATTAAGTAACCCTTCAGCTGCATATTTCTATGCTGTGAATAATAATCACTTAGCCCTAAAAAAGATAAAATAGATCTACTCCTGAGAAGAACAACTTCTATTACCTAAACACAACACAACACGCATCGTGGTTAGAAGACAGAAGAGTTAAGGTTAACACTGGAGAAATATTTCTTCGGAGATTGTAAAAGTGACTAATGTTGATCACAGTTATCACTGAGATCATCGCCACCCTTATTTAACATGAACTCAACAGTAAAACCCAGCATGGCACAGAGATTTATACTTAGTTTGTTTCCAAAGAAGAGCCAACGTAATGGTACAGACACACAGAACCAATACGCATTAACATGGAAGAAAACGGTAGAAAAATACACGATTTCCACTGTCAACATTCCAATGCTTGGAATTGTCCAGAAAGATGTGAGTAAAATTCTGCCAGCAAAGAGCTTCAGGGGAGCCCGATTCCTACAACAAGGGAAGCCAAAGGGCAAAACAGCACGAGTTGCTATCAGTGAGATGGCGGCAGCATCAAAACCACAGAGATTTTCAACTCTCAAAAATATCTCTGAGATATCTGGTTTTAGCTTGGAGATGTGGAAAGCATCATTCCCATCCTTATGACAAGGAAAAGCCTATACAAATAGCAAATTAACAACTTTTCTTGAACCTCTGAACTACCAACCAAGATGAATCTGGGGAGAGAAGGGTGTCCACAGGAAGCAACAGAACCCAGCACCTGCGTACCGAGAGCACACACTGCAGACTCTACATAAGCTGGTAAGAAGTGGTTAAAACATTTTTTAACATATTGCTAAAGGCTAACTGTGAGCTCTCAAAAGGAGTGGAGCACGCGGGGATGCAGAATAGGAGGGTTTGCACTCTGGTAGGATTCCTCTCCTCGAACCCCATCAGGCATTCAGGAAAATTTGGTGAGAATCCTGAGCAAGCTTCCTTGGTGGAGCTGCCTCGGGGAGGAGAAGAGCATAAATAGCTGCAGACAAATGTAGTCAACTGATTTTCCACAAAAGCACGGAAGCAATTCATTAAGAAATGAAAGCCTCTTTGACAAATGGAAAAATTAGACGTCCATATGCAAAAAATAAACCTCAATGCTACCTCACCTAGGTACAAACAGTAGCTCAATAAAGATTATAGGCAATGTAAAACATAAAACTGTAAAACTTCTAGAAGAAAATATAGGACAAAAATTTGTGTGACCTTTGTTTTTGCAAAGAGTTTTTAGAAATGCACCAAAAGTATGATCTATAAAAGAAAAAACTGACTTTACCAAAATTTAAAACTTTTGCTCTGTGAAAGAGAATGTTAAGAAACTGAGAAGACAAGCCACAGACTGGAAGAAAATATTGGCAAATCCCATATCTGGTAAAGATCTCTTAAACCAGAAAAATAAGAAAACAAACAACTTGGTAAATAGCAAAAGATCTGAGGAGACACTTCACCGCCACAAAAGAATTACGGATGACAAAAAAAGCCATGAAATGCGTTAGGAGGATACAGCACTCAACAGGTACACCTTTGGGGCGATCATAACTTTTAGATATTTAAAATCAACAAAAATAATTTCAATTCCATATAATGTTATGGAAATCAAAAGAAGGGAGCAATTAGTCTGAGGGAGTTCAAATAGGATTCTCAGGGAAGAGGACGTTTAAGCTGGTTGGGACTTAAGTCACCCAGGACAGCAATGCTCACGTTCTTGGTGTCCCAGTGCTTCACTGCGACCTCCCCTGCCCCAAGTCAAGCTCTAAGTCTTCTTCCTTTTACCAGTCGCCCTCCTCTCCTTTCTTCTCTCCCCAAAGTCTCTGTCATCATTTCCTGCCTGCAGGGACTCAGCAGATGCATAAAAGGATTGCCTGGCCCTCAACCTTCACACAGATGCCCAGATGATCCTTCTAAAATGCACGCAAAGTACTCGCTCATTTGCTTCACAGATGTTTCTCAAATGCCTATTACAGGTCAGGTATTGGGTGCTTAGCTTGCTTAAATCATTTCAATAACGATCCTCAGTAAACATTTCTGGATTGATGACAGGAAGGAGGGCAGAAAAGAAGGGAAGGGAGTGAGAAGAAAGGAGGGAACGGGGAAGTATAAAATGTAGACATGGGAGTGGAGGAGTATAAAGGTTTGTGGGATAATGATCAGAGAGAGCTGCAGGGAGAGTGCCTGCGGGTGCAGGAGACGGCTCTGCTGAGGAGTTCAGGGCCAGAAGGAGACACTTGGAGAGAAAGAAACAACCATGTGTGGCCCAAGCGATTAATCCTCACAAAAGATGATCTGGAGAATCCAGATGCTTATTTGACGATCAAGCTATACTAGGACAACATCGGAAAGCAGAATAGGGATGATAAGTAAGACTTGGTTCATTTTCTTGGAATTGCAAATTTTACTCTCAAGAGAAAGTAAAAAGGAGGAGCTTGGATCTATTCATAGAAGACCTGCCAATAGGACTCTGAGTCCAAACTTACTTTAAGGTTTTAATTCAATGGGTTCCTCAATCAATTTACACTGATACCATCAAACATCGGTATTATTCATCATTACTCCTCTTTGGTAAGTCTGTTGTGATGTGTGCCAGGTAATTCCTTCACATTGCAGAGCAAAATGAATCTCTCTTTTGTAGACAAGAAAGCCTGGAGAGATAGAAATAATTACACAAAAATACATGGCATTTCTGTACAAATATACATAGTTATACTAGAAAAATGTCTCCCCAGTTCCTCCAGCTACATTGACTTCCCTGAGCCATAGCAGCACAAGAGATGCACAGGGAATGAGCCCCCTCTTCAACAAAACAGGAAGGTAGCCTTCATTAGAGCCATCAGTGTTGCATATTCATTTTCTTTGCCAAAGACTTGAATACACCGGCTTCATATCCATCCAATTCACATAAAAGTATATTCACCCACCCCTCATGCAGTCATTCCCATACACATAATCTCTGAGTGACTCGTGGTCAACAAATGCTGGAAAACGTACTGCCATCGACGGTCATTATAAAGTACCTTCTGACTCATGAATCTTTTCAACTATCCAATCTAAAATGATTTAGTTCATTTGAATCAGTATTTAATTCAAATAGAAGGGTTTATAATCCATGTGTTGACATCAAGATATAGCTCATTATGCATATAATTATAATAATATTGTGTTTAGACATCACTGCATAAAAAGAATGACTGTAATTAAGGTCTTCTAGGAGAACTGGTTATTCTAGTTTCTGCTAGGAGGAGGAACTCTTCTATAAAGAGTCTTCAAAAATTTCCAGTTTTCATTGAGAAGAAAATATGATCTTATTTAAGTATGTAATCTTATTATAATATGATATTAATGGGACTAGCACAGAAGGTAACTAAAAAAGGGTAAAGCCGATGACTTCGTACAGTATTCCATTACACCAGCCACACTTCACTGTTTATTACCATCCATTCTGTACCACTGTCGCACATCCAAGAGGCCAAAGCAAAGCTGTAGTATTACCTAGGCAACAAAAATAGACTTGCACAATTTCTCAGTAAAAATGTAGAGAATAAATACCCGACCTCCAGCTAGCTGGGCTTTTTACATTTAGAGATCTGAATGCAAAGCTGAAACTTATTCCCTCAATCTTTTCAAAAAGTTGATGAATATGCTTCAGATTGTAAAAAATCAATCGTTTTTAGGATACAGATTACTTTCTAATGATCAGCAGCACTGCACAAAAGCCATTAATCGCTAGAAATCCACAAATGGATGTCAATCTGAAAATGTGAGAGATGGCCTATTTTTTTGGATGAAAGAATATCCTTCTTGATAAAATCATAGAACTTTAGGACTGACAGGGATTTTGAGCAGTTTTACATGTCAGCACTGGCATACAGCAGGCACTCACTCAATGCATGACGAGTGAATGAATGAATAGGTGGAATGTCATAATGCTCCTGCCATTGGATGGTTTAATGCTTAAATCATCTCAGGAAAATTAACCTGTTTTATTTTAAAGTTTCTAAAGTAGATATTCCAAATATTGTTTGGACAATTAATTCACAATTTTTATTGACAGAACTTTTTCTCCTAACAAACTGATACTCTGTCACTCTATGTCAATCTCTGATTCCATGATTTCTAGCTCATTCTGCTATATTTAAGCCCACTTCTGCCAGTCTAATTTTTCAGGGAACACAATGAACAGGTTCTCGCTCTCAGTCATGTTTCCCCAGTGCTCAGATAAATCCACTTGACTACACCACACTCCACTAACAGGAGCCCAAAAAGTGAGATTATGAATTCTGTGCTACTGAGAGGAGCATCTTGGATTATTTTTAGGAGAAGATGTGGCAGCTGGGGCCAGGGTGATAACCAGTAGCCCGGAGCAAGATAGGACATATGTGAGTGGCTATTTTTATATATGCAGACCCAGGACTATTAGAGATGGGACAGTTCCAAAACGCTTCTCTATCTTCTGGTCTTTATGATGCATATGAGGAAACAGGGGACAAAAGAACTGGGTTAATTTTCTGAGGTCACATGACTAGTTAGCCAGGTGGTCTAGATCTGATGGGCAGCTCAGGGCTCTTTCCTCTGCCACACATGGTACATAAACTCAGGTGGGATGTTTTCCCAGGAGAACACATGATGGAACGATAGAAGAAGGCTTCTGCTGGCTAGGGCCAGGAGCTGTTTTAATAATAATAGCAATAATAATTATAGGAACCACTGTTTAAAATATGACAGGCACTGCACTACATGCTTGATGTTCAATATTCATTTTAACCTTCACAACAACTCAATGAACTAGGTGATCTCATCATTCCCATTTCACAGGTGAGGAGACTGAAGCACAGAGTTTAAGCTGTTAGCCCACCATCACACCATCGCTGGTACGGGTGATCTTTGAAACTGACCCAACTAGGTTGTTTAACACCTCTAAGCTATTACTTGACCAGGACAATGAGAGGCTTGAACTATATGACCTTTAAGAACCCATCCACTTGTGCAATAAATGCAAGGAATAACATTCTCTGCTTTGTGGCAATTTTCCTAGAAGGCCTCTCATGCCTCTTCCCACTGTGTCGATTTGTATGCGCACAAGCACAAGAACGTGTGCAACCTTGGAAAAACCAGAGGGCAATGCAAAAATTGCTGACAGTGGTTTCTCTTCCTGAGAAATCACCGCTATGAAAGGGGTTCGTTTCAATCCCTGATAATATAAATTTCGGAGCACCTCCACAGGGCAGTGAGCATCCCTGGGTAAGCTAAGGCTGGTCCTGGTGGGACATTGGTCCTTGGCTGCCTACACTGCTCTGGCCAGTGGGATCTGAGGGAAAGAAACTGGAGTTGAGCAGGGACGCTGTGGGCATCGCACAAAAAGGCAGCTTTCTAGAGATAAAGAACAACGACGGCAAATGCAAAACAAACTGGAACCATCTCAAAGTTCATAATATCCATGCTATAATACCAAATCCTCTGGAAAAGCAGCAGTGTGACATTTATAACTCAGAACAATGACATGTCTTCAGTTGGTGTTAGTGAACAGTGCCTACAAGGAAGGACAAAGAGAACACATCTCCTCCTGCCTGCTCTGGGACACACAGAGCTAAATCGAGTTGGGGAGCCCGCTCCCAAGGCCGACTGGAGACCCTGCGTGGAGGAGCTCTGTGAAGAGATCCACAGGTAGGCACAGATTCTTCTCCTGATGTTCCTGGGTGCTGCCATACTCGACTTCTGCCGGAGAAATCAGCTGTGTCTGAGATGGCCCCTGGGTGGGAGCCCAGCACGTCACTATGTTATTTGGCGTCCCCAGGAATGGAAGGGTCAAGTTGTCTTGTAGTTAAGAAGGGTAAACCATTGACATTTATGGATTTAATACTTCTGTTTGTGGTTATCTGAAAATTATTAGGCAATCATATTGGGTATTTTGTAATTTGGCTGAGCACTAATTTGCCTTGTGGTAATTTGCCAGAGACAGATGTCGGTGTGGATGAGGCAGGGAGTGAGGTAATTGACCAGCGCTGCCACAGCTCGGCCATTGTCATCACCCTCAGCTCCTGCGTCTCCTGAAATCATCAGGCCATTATTTATGTGTGGCCATCTTCTGGGAGAAAAAATTGCCATCTTCTGGGAGAAATTTTCAATAAATGTGGTAAGTATACCAAGGTGTACATGAGGCTTCTGGATAGGAAACACATGATTCTCAACAGAGAAATAAGGTCAGATTAAAGTCAGAATCCTGTCCATATATGAGAATTTGGACATTGACAAAGGTCTGTAGGAACAACCCTTGTGAATGTCTGATGCCTATCATAAATCAAGTGGATTTCTTTCAGAAAGAGTGGCTTGATTCTGTGCTTCCACCACCTGACAATCAGAATTAACTGCGTAGCTTCCCGCATATGCACACACATGCGTGCGTACACGCGCGCGCGCGCGCGCACACACACACACACACACACACACACACACACACACACACCATTCCCTGGCATGCAATGGAGCGGAGGACTCTACCTCCCAGCACCTGGGAACTGCGCACAGGACAAAAGGCTGGCAGAGCCGCTCTGTTGTGAACTCTTTCAGTGACAACCTAATCTGTCTATGTGGCAGTACGCAAACCCCAACCCAGGATGCTGTATTCATAGAATGCCTACTGCTCAGCTCCTTAAAAAATCATGTAATGTAAGCTCCACATGCCAGAGATAAATACTAGTGATTATGTGTAATTTGTTCTATTTCGTTCTGACAATATAGATCTGCATTTTGTCATTGCCCACCTGCATATCTATGATTTGTTTCATCAGGTAACTTAGAAAGAGCATGTGTGCTTATCTCAAGCTTTAGAAGGGAGTCTCAACTCCGTATCTCCCGAGTACAGAGAGAAAAAAATCTCACATTTTTATAGATGTTAACAACTACATTCTGTGGAGTGCAAAGTGACTATGAGGTGACTTAACCTATTTTCCCTAATTATAGTAAGTAGTCAGATGGGATCTTCCATCCCCAAACATCTAAATGTGCACTTTCCCTAGAACTTTGTGCACCACTCACAGAATGGACGTATGATTATTTCAGTTATTTACTATTTGTTTTAAATATTTTTACACACTGGTATGGTCTTTCTTATCTGCAAGTGACTCAAAGGCAGATCTTTTCCTTATAAACAAAACCTAAACTAGAACATAATCAAGCGTAATTTTTTTGTGTGTTCCACTGGTGCTGCTATTCTCTCATGTCTCTATTTACATGACACTGGCCTAGCCATTAAGACAGCTGAAATTCTGTATAGGATGTAATTTCCTCATGGAACTGGCATCTGACACAATTCTGGACATGTAGCAAAGTGCCCAAACAAGGCTTCTTGAGTTGTTGAATGACCAAGCATAAATCTTGATTATTTCAGCAGGAATTTTCAATTACAAAACTGGACATTTAAAAATTTAGTCAACATTCATTTTTCAAGTAGCCACATCTCTTAGGGCACCAGGTCTTTGGAATCTAGAACTTATATTATTCATAATCTGCCTAAATTGACTCAATAGCAACCAAAATACTGAGTTTAAAACTGCTTTCTGACAAAGCCAATTTCCACTAAAACTTTCAGTTACAAAACTAAAGCTTCCCACAACAATATCTTAAAAACCTCTTCAACCGTCAGGTGAAAATTTGGTTTTAAATCTCTAATTATTCACAGTAGATCGCCATCCCCTCATCTTGACAAATCTCATGTAAATGATAATGATGTTCAAAATACTATCTTTGAGTGTATTCTACGCCAAATGCAACAGCATTTTGCTACTTGTTATTTTGAATTATACCATTTAACATTACTGTGTGTGTATGTGTGTAAAATCCTGAAGTCTACTAGTGAAATTCCTTTCTGCCAGATCACCACTAAAAGACATATGGCCTTAATCACGTCGCTCTTTGTCCTCTCATCCAAGGAGGAACTTGAAATTCCTAATGAGATGCCAGAGAACAACCTGAGATGAACAGGCCATGACACGGAGTCGTGATGGAGACAATCCCACCCTGTCGTGTGCTACTCTACGAGGTGTTTCTGGTACTGCTGACTCAGTCCCATCCTGAGCCTCTTAAATGACAAACCATCCCTGAATTATCTTTAACTGGTATAGGATTATCCTGTCAACTGGGAGAGACTGGTGACAGACAGTTACTACTTTGGCCATCTGATAAACAGGACTGAAAGAGGTCCCCAGGCCCAGCCCCAGGTCTTCCTTCCCTTACCTTTGTACTGCACAACACCTTATGACAAGGAACCATTGAGTCATGGATGGAGATGTGGACTGAAATAAAATCTTAAGCCCCCCCAGCTGACTGAGTGGGCCCCCTCTTGGCCAAGCAGACCCCGGAAATACCCTAAAGCTGAGTTTCTGGCCATGAGAAGGGAGGTCAGCATGGCTGTCATCCCCTTTCCCTTCTTGGAGATGTCCTTGTAACTCATTAACAAGCCTAAGGCTTTGCAAGACAAAGCTTAAACCACACCTGCAGGTCCTCAATTTTCTTAACAGATCACTTGAGTCTGAGTGTATGTCTGACTTGTCTCTGATTAACAGAGCTCCTTATCTTAAAACATTCCAAGCCTTTAGATAAAGCTTCATTTCTTTAACCAATTACTAATCAAAAATCTTTAAAACCGCCTATAACCTGTAATCCCCCCTGCCTTCGAGTTGTCTGGCCTCTTTGGGCCAAACCAATGTACATCTTCCATGTATTGACTTATGACTTTACGTGTAATTCCTGTTCTCCGTGAAATATATAAAACCAAACTGTAACCCAACCATGGTGACACTACTTGCTCAAGGCTTCTTAGGTGTGGCTCTCTGGGCCATGGTTGCACATACTCAGCTCACAATAAACCTCTTTAAATTATTTTAGAGAGTTTAAGATCTTTTCTATTGACAGAGGGTAGTAGGAATTAACCTAAAATCACAGGACGGTTGCTTTATTTTTTCCTGAAGGAAATGTTCAATTAGATTTTCATAAGCATTGCTGAATGCCTTATGCCAAGCACTTGTGAGGCCCTGGACACTCCAAGATATGAAAGATGTGGTCCCCATTCTTTTTCTCTGATGCAGGCAACAACCTTCTTTGAAGGGAGCTGAATGCAGAATGCAGAAAAACCAGCTTTGCTCTTATTTTAGGTGGATCAAGATCCCTTTGCACAATTGCTTAAATAGAAATCGACCTATAAAAGCCAGGTAGCTTAAAATCTTAGGATGATGGACTTATGCAAGAAATCTAGAAGAAATTTTTTCAGTGCTCCCATTGTTAAAAAAATTGTCTAACATGAAAAATGAAACTTGTCATTGGATTAGGCAATTACATTCTTAATTGGAGGTATTGCCTTACCAGCCCAGCATGTTTGGGAAAGGCTATTGTGCCTGGCCTTGTAGCTGACCTACGTGAGTTCAACAAACATTTTTTTACAACGTACCCAGTACTGCGCTAGGCAGTGGGGTTGCAGAAATGAGGGAAACACCATAAGAATAAAAGTCAGATACTTCATGAGGAGACCAGAAAAAGTGTTAGAGAAACACTGGAGAAGACAGGACAACACAATCAAAGACATAAAGCATGAAACAATGCCACATGTTCTAAAGCTATACACGTTTTTGCATTGATAGTGAATGAAGTGCAAGACAGCGGAGGAAGACGTCTATTTAGAGAGTAGCCTAGGGAACTAAGGAGGAACAAGGTCTTACTAACAACAGCAATAGCAAATATTGGAGGAGTCCATGTGCCAGGCCAGGAGCGGATCTCAGTGTGCCTGCAGTACCCATCCAAGCTTCACCACAGTGCCAGAAGGGGGGCTGCTCAGGGGACTCTAAGTGCAAATGTACCTACCGGCTGAGTGCATGGTGGAATAGGGACAGGACAGCTGTCAGGGGTGACACTGGCAGTAATTGCATGCCCCAGGACTAGAAGAGGTTATGAAGTGAACATTCATATTAATCCAAATAACAAAAGTATTTGCTTCAGCTGCAAAATTTGTATGGAAGCAACACTGACATCTTTCCCCGCTGCCATGATGAATAAACACGTTCTACAGTCAGGGGAAGAGAAAAGAAAATGATCACATTGAACACTGAAACCAAACCAAACCAGCCAACCATCAAAAACCCAAAGGGTCAACCATCCAGCTCTCATTCCCCAAATAAATGAAACCTTGAACATTTCTCATAAATTTCTGATATCCTAATAAAAACCATTTTATCCCTGGCTTTTCCATTGCTGATATCTGAAAATGTGTCATGGCCTTTGTGGCTATGATAATCACGTGAGAAAACCGCTGTTTTTCTTTATGAACATGCAAACCATAAACTTGATAAATTTGGTGATGCTGTGTATGTGGTTTTACATACATGTGCTATTTTAAACTTGGCCAGCCCACCTGTACTTCTGCACAAGTGTTCTTTTCCTTTTCTAAATGCTTTTGACTCCATGTCTTTGTTGCTCACTGTAAGAAAGAGGGAACTTTAAAAAATCTTATATATATTTATATACATATAGGTATGTACATGTATGTATTTTATTTGTATAAAGAAACTGAAAGGATGCAGAAGAAAATATAAAAATTGTTACCAATTTGGAGCAGGAAAGCAACTGGATAGGTGGGGCAAGTGTGGGAGCAAGGGTTGTCACACTGGATTGATTTTTTGAACCATGGAAATGTGTTATCTATTCAAAAACAAAGTATTATGCTCGCCATTTTAGAGATGAGGAAACTGAGGCAGAGAAAAGGTGAGTAGCTTCCAAAGAAAGGACCCCATCCTGTAAGTGAAGGGGCAGGGGAAGAATCTTAATGACAGGACATGTGTGTATTGGGGGCCCCTGTGTGACAGCACGAGGAAGGAGTTGGAAGGGCTGGCAGTGGAGGACCTGCACTCGGGAGGCACAGACGGAGAGTGGGGAACGCAGTGCAGGGACACCGGAAGGCCACATAAGCCAGACTTGTGACCAAACTATCAGGTGAGGGAAGGAAGTACGTAGGGCAATCCCTGGGTCTGCAGCTGATCGGCTGATTGGCTGATCGGCTGATCCGTAGGTGCTGGCGGGCTGCTGAATAGAGGCAGGGCAAACAGGGGAAAGAGAGCTTGGGGAGAGAGGGGGAAGAGTTTCACTTTGGAAATGTGTTTCTGGTGCCTCTAGAACATTCAGCTGAAGAGTCGAGTCCCTTTAGGTGACTACCCAGAGGTACAAGTTAGGGCTCAAAACAAAAGCCAGGGAGATCCCAGGTGATCACCAGGTTAAATGACAGTGACCTATGAAGTGAGACCTGTGTTGGCTAGAGGCCCAGCCCCCACGTCTCGCTGCCTCCCCACTGTCTTCCAGCAGACACTGTGATGCTGAAGGCAAGGATACGTTTTCTATTGAACACTTAACTGTTAAATGCTGCATTATCGCCACAGAGACAGTGTTTAATTACTCAGAAGTGTTTTTTTTTCCTTGATCGTAACTACTGAAAATCATCTTTACTATTTCCTGAGTTCTTTTTTCATTGTACAGTGTGAGCATTTTGATCCACTTTCTGCCCTTATCTGAAGAAAGCAATACAATCTATGAAGTCAATATATTAGCTATTCTCAGGAAATATTAACTTCTAGAGGGTACTTAATAATCTGATACCAGAAAAATTGACAGAAAATTATTATTAATACATAATACTGACAGTGAGCAGGAAGTTCACTGTTCAAGAAGGAAGGGCGGATGGAGAGGCTTTGACCTCCCGCGGCCTGAGGGGCACCAGGAGCTGCGCGTCTCGCCCTTGCCAGTGACCGTGCACCTGCCAGGATCGGACAGTCAGAGGAAGATTTTATTCAGAAACTCCACCTGTGGAGGAACATTGCTACCCCAATGTCCCTCCACCTGTGGAGGAACATTGCTACCCCAATGTCTGTTGCCTTTTAGCTGACTGGAAAGCTCCTATAGAGCCGTCGTCACGGTCTTTTCGTCTTCCAGACTAAAATAAGCGTGATCGGTAGATAGGGAAGAGGACGAATGCATATGTTTCATGAGGATCTGTATTAATTTTCATTGCTGCTATAACACATTACCACAAACTCAGGAACTTAAACACTACCACTTCATGTTCTTACCATTCTGCAGGTCCCTAGTCTGACACAGGTCTCACGGGGGTAAGATCAAGGTGCCAGCAGGGCTGTGTTCCTTCTGTAGGCTCGAGGGGAGCATCTGCCTTCCTGTCTTTGCCAGCTGCAAGAGGCCACCACAGTCCTCGACCTGGCTCCATTCCTCCATCTTCGCAGCCAGCTACGTGGCTTCCCTCCGATTCTCCATTTCTGCCTCCCTCTTCCACTTTTAAGGTCCACTGTGATTATGTCGGACCCCTTGGTAATTCAGGGTGATATCCCTACTTTAAAGTCAGTTGATTAGCAACCTTGATTTCTTCTGCATCATAAAGTCCCCTTTGCTTTGTAACCTAACACATTCACAGATTCCAGCGATTAGGATGTGGACATCTTTGGGGGTCCATTACTCTGCCTACCACAATATCTTACAGACTTCACTAGTTATAGTGTATAAAACCAAGAGAGGCAGGTTTAAAACATGCTGCAAATCTTTGGTTCAAGAATATAAATAATATAAATATAAATATGGATTTAGAGAAGGACAACTATATCCTGTTTTACTAGAGTATTATTAAAGAATAAGTTACTTTAATAATTCAAGATAGATGAAACATTATAAAATAGCAGATTAATAAAATTAAACTATGGTCAAGAGATGTTAGCTCACTCTGATTATTCTTACAAGAATCAATATTGGTTAGGAGTGGACTAAGAATTCCTCACACACAATGACTCCCTTTTGTTTGGGATTTCTTGGCTATATAAATATCCTTATTCAAGGTCCTACATAAATTCTGAATAGGAGATATTTCCATTGTGGCTCTACAACTTCCAGTTTTTATTTAATTGAAGGAAGAGCTTAATACCACTTTCTCTGAAATCAATATAGTGTAGTAAGTTGGGACACAGGAAAAAATGAAGTATTTTTGCACATTAGTGTATTTCTGACCACAAAAGAGAAAGGACTGTTCTGATCCAGACACCCGTCCTGTCATGGTGGTTTTTGCGAAAGAGCCAACCTGAAGCTGGATCCCTGTCCCCCTGGTATTATGTTGGAAGTGGAACATAAAACACACAGGGCCTTGAGAAAGTAATGATCGATGCTCTTCTGTAACCCTGAATTGATGACTTTCATATTGGCTTTGGCCTTTATTGTTCAAATTCAATCTTCAAAAAGGGACAAAACCACTGATGGACATTATTACCATTTTCCCTGCCCTACCCATGTTCCTCCCCACAGCGATCAGGCAAAACAGGCCAGTTATCAACCACCACTGCAGAGGGCTCAGAGAGCCACATGCCTCCCCAGCACAGAGGTAACGGGAAATAACACAGAGGAGGTTCATAATATTTCATGCTATATATGAAGATATTAGCAAGTGGCTGATGATATAAGAACTTTGAATTCTGTCAATATTTCACAAAGCACATTAGAAACCTGATTACTTCTTTAGAATTTAGTATGCAACATGTGTCTAGAAAGAATAAAAACTGGACCAGAAAATATTTTTAAAAGAACGTGATTTGAAAACAAACTTATGAAACTCATTAAGAAGGGGTCTATCAAAGGTGAAGTGGATTTTCCACGGGCCTGCAGTTTGCCAGGACTATTCCCGGGACTGCAGTTAATCAGTTAATAGGAGACAGATGCACTGGGAGAGTCACAGTGTTCAACGAACGCACCTCAGAGTTAATTTCCAGGCCTTTGTTTGTAAAATAAAGGCAAAAAGTGGAATTTCTTGTTCATTTTGAAGGGAGAGAGTATGATCGGCAAGGAAAAGCTCAGAAGGAGATTTGAAAAGTCTGTAAAAGTATGAGGATGATCCGAAAGAAATTTTGCCATGCTTTTGATAGAAGAGGACACATTGGATAGGCTTAAGAATTAAAAAAAACAGAGTAAAATACTAAAGCAAATAGATGAAAGGAGGCAGGTTGAGTAGGCAACAGGGCATCTATTTCTCCCAAGGTGAGGATCAAAGGCCACTCATTCTAATTAGATCAACATTTCCAGAGCGACTTACCTGAAACTGTAAAATAAAACACAAGAACGGAAGAAAGTGCACAGAAGTGGAAAAATAGGAAGCATTTGAAAATTATTATACAGTAATAATCTATCAGTACCTCATGTAATTTAGAATGAAACAAAACAGGATGAAGGATTCAATATACCATGTCGGATTCACCACACTCCTGCTCCCCAATTTAAAAGATCCATTCTATCCCCTACATCCTTGATGAAAAACACCACCACAAACTAAACATCAAGGGAAATGAAAACATCTCTTTTACTCAAGGTCCCACTTGTTCAGAAATGAAGAAAAAGCAACGTTTGATTAATAGAAGAGTTCCAGGTTCAGACAGTGAAAGATAAAATAAAATTTCACTGGGCTGTTGGTTATAATAACAGACTTTCTGTGTCATTCTTCTCTTCTTAAACAATAAGTATTATTTTTAAAGATTCTAGAGTTTCCCAATTTTCATGGCTACATGATATTCCACCATAAAGTTGTCTTCTCCCCAAACGTAACTATATTTCTTACAGTGAAATGACCAACTCCTTATCTTATTTGATATACCAGGCTCATTTTACAGTTAGTCACTTGTCCCTGAAATTCTTGCTTTAAGTGGTTTCCCAGATATAACATTTGCCTGATTGTCCTTCTACGTCCCTGGCCACACCTTCTCTGGCTTCCACTCTGGCTCATCTGTATCTCCTTGATTTCTAAATATCAGAATCCCCACAGCTCAGTCCTTGCGCCTCTTCTCTTTGCAATTCACTCTCATTTACTTTCGAAGATCACATCCACTCATGGGACTCTATCACCCATCTATAAGCTGGTGACCCCAAACGTATATGTCCAACCTGGATACTGTACTAATTAGTGCAAGGCTAATTTCTGTATCAGATAACCACTAAATATCACTGGTTGTACACAAAAAAGTTTATGTCTTGCTCCCCAAGTCTATCATGAGCATTCCTAGTTGGCAGGTGGCCTTGGATCTTGTTATTTAGGGACCTGGGCTCTTTCCATTTTGTAACTCTGACTTCTTCTTTTAGAAGCCCTCGAAAGCTGGGGAAAGAGCTTGGAGCATCATTCTCATGAGGTTTCACAGGCTGTGCCTGGAAGTGATGCACAGCACTTGTGCTCGCTTTCTGCAAGCCAGAACTCAGTCACAAACCCAGACCAACTGCAAAGAGGCAGGAAGTATAGTTTAGCTGAATCCTATGAAGGAAGAAAAAAGTCTAATAAATATCTCAATGTTAGTGCATTCAAATACAAAAAAAACTCTTGATACTCCTCCTCAAAAAACTCATTCTTTCCAGAGTCTTCTCCTCGACGTTAAACGACAATTCAATTCTCCCAGTTGCTCAGGCCAAATGTGGAATCATCCCAATTCTTATCTTTTCCCCACATCTCACATCCAGTCCATTCGAAAAAATCTGTTGACTCTACCTTCAGAATATATCCCAAATTGGGTCACTTTCCACCACTTTTGTCACTTCCATCCTGGTCTAAGTTTCCATTGTCTCTCCCTTGAAATCATACAAAAGCTTTAAACTTTTAACCTTGTCTTCTTGAAGTCTATTCTCAACACTTAACCCAAATGATTCTTTTAAGATGTAAATCTGATCGTGACTCTATTCAAAAGTCTCCAGTGGTTTCATGTCTCACTGAAAGCAAAAGGCCATCTTTGCTGCGGTCCACGGGGTGGCACTGGGTGCGGTACCGCCCTCATCTCCTGTTCCACATCCCTTGCTCACTCTGACTCAGACGCATCCCTTTTTGCCACCCTTGAACTCCCTATGCGAGATCTACCTCAGATCCCTCTGCCTGCATGTCCCCGCCTGCCACATAGTTCACTAATATCACCTTCTCAGGGAGACTTGAATCGTTCCATCACGCCACGTCAAACTCCCTGTGCCATTCTCTGCTTTATTTTCTCTTTGGAGCATTTGTTACCATCATACGTACAATGGGCTTTTCTCATTAAAATGATTAATTTTCTGTTTCCTTCCATTAGAATGTGAGCTCCATGAAGGCAGAGAGCTTTGGCTGATGTTTGTTTGCTCTTGGCAACTGTATTCATAGTGCTAGGATACTGTACGGCACGTGGTAAGGGCCTACGACAACAGTCCCCAACCTTTTTGGCACCAGGGACCAGTTTTATGGAAGACAAGTTTTCCACAGAAGAGGGTGGGGTGGGGGTTAGGGATGGGGGTGGGGAATTGTTTGGGGAATGATTCAAGCACATTACATTTATTGTGCACTTTATTTCCATTATTATTGCATTGTCACTTGCCACTCCCTGATAGAATTTTAATACCAGTCTGAAAGCAATTGATTTATTATGGTCTCTGTGCAGTCAAACCTCTCTGCTAATGATAATCTGTGTTTGCAGCTGCTCCCCAGCGCTAGCATCACAGCCTCAGCTCCACCTCAGATCATCAGGCATTAGATTCTCATAAGGAGCCGCGACCTTGATCCCTCACATGCACAGCTTACAGTAAGGTTCACACTCCTATAGGAATCTAACGCCACTGCTGATCTGACAGGAGGCGGAGCCCAGGCGGTGATGCAAGTGATGGGGAGCAGCTGTAAACACAGATGACACTTCGCTGGCTTGCCCACTACTCACCTCCTCCTGTGCGTCCTAGTTCCTACAGGCCACAGACCAGTACCTCTCTGTGGCCCAGGGGTTGGGAACTGCAGGCCTAAGAAATATTTTTAAAATAAATAAATGAAATATTTCCTTTTAAAGACTCAGGTGAGATGTCTGTTCTTGTTCCCACCAGCCAGTCTCCTCATGCTTTATCAGCGGAATGACAGTGCCGAAATTTCTCTGTGGATTCAGGGTCCAATCATCCCTTGGGATTATCACAGTTACTGTGTATCATTGCAAAAGAAAAGAAGATACGGTCTATGGCCAAACAGGACAGATACAGTTGGACTGATTGATGGTTTTTTGCCAATATAATATTTATTTGGGCAACCCCAGCACCATTATGTCCTCCCTATCCCAGCTCATCTGCATGGAGAGACAGCTAAACCCAGACTTTGCTACACATGTGCTTCCCTGCTCCCATTAATTTTGTTCAAATTGATGCCAAAAGTCATTTCTGAATCCATGGCACTCAGCCCTGAGTAGGAAAGAAACACAAAGAGCAAAGGTACAAAGTGTCTGGACTCGTTTTAATTGCAGTCCAGTGGTTACTTCCTCTCAGGACATATAAACACTGACATCCTCTTTTCCCATAAACTTCTTTGACTCTCAACTACCATATTTTATAAATTTTCAGTTGAAGATATGAAGCACTTAGATTTTGAAATGTCTCTTCACTGACATTGATTATAATATCAAAATTAATCGTCAATGATTAGAATTTAGTGAGAGCTGTGGATTAATTTTAGTTTTTGGCCTTTTTAAAAACATATTTCATGGTATTTGCAAGTCTAGTATTTCCAAAATTTTACAGAAACTACTCAGGCAAAAATATCTTATTTGCTGGTACTGATGATTAATGTTTTATAACATTGAGAAAATTAAAAATATATAATTGTCATGAATACTAATGGTGAATATGTATGAAGGTCATTACATGGTCAAGGAAAGATCTTAAAATAGCTGGCATTTTGATTAGCCCTGATTCCTCTTTTGTCTCCCTTTACATGGATTCATTAATACACCTCTAACATGTCATTAGTATCACATTGAGAGGCTCTTACAAATCAGCACTCTAATTTCAAATAAAGACCAGTTAAGCAACTTTGTCTCTTCATCCAAAAGGGAGCTATTGGGAAGAACAAGCACCCTGAATTTTCATTGTCCTATCTTCTACGGGACCTGACCATCCCACCTTCCAGGGCTGTCCTACTTCCTTTCTGCCACTAGGCCATAATTTCACAGATTTCACCTTTTGACAAGAAATGACCACTTTGCCTCCGTGCGAATTCAAAGGACTGATCCTGAACACCAGGCCTGAAGGACACAGGAGAGGGAGAGGGCAGGCAGTGAACAGTTTCTGGGGAATTTGAAAGCTGAAAACACCACTTTTTGGAATGAAATATGGCACTTATTTTCAAGCTGAGCACTGGGAATATATATCAACGTTTGTTAGAAGGAATTGGAATAAAACACAATATAAGAAAAAACTGGTAATGTTATTTTTTATACATGGATCTAATTTGACTCACTCTTTTTCTCTTCGTCTTCCTCCCTCTGTGAACTTGACATAAAAAAATGGGTGTAGGAGATTACCCACACTCTCCTCTCCTCTCTCTCACTGCCCAGCCGTCCCTCAGGGTCAAAAGAGCTCCTAAGCGTTTTCTGAGCACAAAATGTTCAGGACATTGTGCTCGCAGCTGTGGAGATCATACAGGTAGGAAGTTTCTATCCCTGTTTTCAAGGTACTTATGTTTTACTTTTGGGGGAAACACCAGCAAAACTAGAATGTGAGTTTGTTAGAGGCTGGACCTCTGAACTTAAGGAGTCATTGCTATTCAGGGGTCTGGCCCACCAGGCAGCAATGGTGACAGAGCCTTCTCACCAGAATGGGGGAGGGGCCGGTGAAGAGAGATGGAGAAAGGGGCAGGTCCCAAAGCTTGTGGAACAAAGGAGGGTGCTGCCTGGAGGCAGATGCCTGAGTGCAGGGCCAGGCCAGGGAGCTGGGGCAAGCCCCTGTGGAGCTGGTCTGAAGCTGGGGCCTGCAGGGAAGAGAGGGTATAGGTCTCGGTGTGGGGCACAGCTGAGGGTGAAGGAGCTTCCTGAAGCACCTGTGAGCGTGTGGGAGGGGTGTGTGTGCATATACATATACACGCACACATACATATAACTGCATCCACACCAGCATACGCATGCAGGCGTTAGTGAGCTGAACACTTCTTTATTTAAAAAAAAATTCGGAATATCATGGGGGTACAAACACTTTGGTTACATATATTGCCTTTGCACCACCCGAGTCAGAGCTACAGGCATGCCCAACCCCCAGACAGTGCACACTGCACCCGTTAGGTGTGAATTTACCCGTCTTCTCCTTCCCCTTCCCCCTGCCTGACACCTGATAAATATTACTACCCTATGTGCATATAAGTGTTGATCAGTTAGTGCCGTATTTGATGGTGAGTACGTGTGGTGCTTGTTTTTCCATTCTTGTGATACTTCACTTAGTAGAATGGGCTCCAGCTCCATCCAGGATAATACAAGAGTTGTTAGTTCACCATTGTTTTTTGTGGCTGAGTAGAACTCCATGATACACATATACATTTTATTAATCCAGTCATGTATTGATGGGCTCTTGGGTTGTTTCTACATCTTTGCAATTGTGAATTGTGCTGCTACATTTGAGTGCAGATGTCTTTATTATAGAATGTCTTTTTTTCCTTTGGGTAGATATCCAGTAATGGGATTGCTGGATCCAATGGTATTTCTACTTTTAGCCCTTTGAGGTACCTCCATATTACTTTCCATGGAAGTTGTACTAGTTTGCAGTCCCACCCTCAGTGTAGGAATGTTCCTATCTGTCTGCATCCATGCCAACATTCGTTGTTTTGGGACTTTCTGATAAAAGCCATTCTCAGTGGAGTTAAGTGATATCTCGTTGTGGTTTTGATTTGCATTTCTCTGATGATTAGAGATGAGCACTTCTAAGTCTGCTTTCTCACTCTATTTTAAAGAGTGTATATGGTAATCATTTGCAATCCTTAACATTCTTTATTTAATATTTATAATTATTTATGATAATGCAAAGTATGTAACATGGTTACCTGAGCTATGGAAGCAAAAGACGCAGAGTCCATAGGGACATATTAGGAATATTTGGAAGTCTACATTGAAGCGAAATTCTATCTGGAACCACACAGGTCACCTACAAAACTGGAGCTGCCCCTTTGGCCGTTTACTTGCTCCTGTATTTTCTCTCTCAGGCCCACAATGTCTTTACCATCCCTTCCTGCAGCCCCTACCTGCATGCAATCTATTTTAATGGAAGGATGTGAAAGTCACTCACACTTAAAAGCAAGTGGCTAACAATGAGTAAAAGCCTTCTCTTCCCAGGGTTATCTTCATGTTAGCAGTGATCAGAGCCTTCAGTTTAAAGAATTAAGCTTTAGATGTTCCAGCAGGTATGTGTATGTATGGGGGCTGTGGATTTATTCAGGGAGAGAGATGGTCCACTGTCACTGAAATAACAACATAAATGCTCTTGCCTGGTGACAGGTAAGGCCAAGACTAGAAATGTACATGAATTCTAGCCCTTTTGTACATCGTGACAAAAAGAAAATTTTACTAATTTTACATTAGTGTGCATCAAGCTTTGAATAAAGTATTTAGACACATTGTCTTTCTGTAAAGAAATTATTATCTTCATTTTGCCAATGAAAAAGTTGTGGTTTTAAGAACTTAAGGAATGTAGGTCATTCAGTTACTAAGTCATCAAGGTGATGTTAACATTTAGGTCTATCTTATGCTGAAGATCACAGGCTTCACCATTAACTCACTTATTTCAAAAGGCACTTATTGCCACTCTGCACAGTGCTGGACAGTGCCAGGTGCTGCACATACAAAGATAGTAAGGTGTGGTTTGTTTGTATGCTCAAAGCCTTTACAGTCTCGAGGAGGCACTTGAGTGTATTCTCCTGGGGCCACAGTAGACTGTGATGAGCACCATCAGAGGATGATGAACAAGGTTCTCCAGGAGTGGAAAGAAAAACACTGTGGTCGGATCTGGAGTTAGGTTAGAGAGGGCTTCCTGGAGGAGGTGGTGCTCAGGGTGAGCTTTGAAAGACAAGAAGGAATTATTTAGATATCATGGCCAGTAGGTAAGGGGGAGATTATGCACACATGTGGTACCACCGGCTCTTCTGCAGATCAAAGGCCTATGGTGGGTAGTGAAGCAGAAGGTAAGACTGGAGACAGTGCAGAGGCCGTATCAAGAAACAATTTATCAACAATACATGAAGCATTGCAGGATTTTAAGGAAGGGCTGACAGAAATGCATTGGCTTTTATGACCTCGGATATTTAACTTTGCTAAGTGCAGTTTTGTCACCTGTAAAATGGAGAAAAGGATTTGGTGATGATTAGATGAGCAGTAGGTGGCCATGGCTGGCACCTGCCCAGAGCAATTACTCAGTGACCCACAGCGAGGTACCAGGAACTTCTAAACACTGTCCAGGTATTAACTCACCCAATCTTCACTGCAGCCTTGGGAAGTGGGTACTACTATTCATCCACATCTAACAAATGCAGACAACTTGCAGAGGTGAAGGGAGGTTTTAAGCATTGCTGATCTCGCCCTTTCCTGTCTCTCCAGGTAGTAGCTGTAAAGGGCCCATCAGTGGCCAGCCCAACAGGTGCTCAGAGACTCCAGTTCCCCTCAGGACCACAGGGAGAGCCAGGCGTTATCATGTGCACTGGGAAGTGAGGAGGGAACCAACCAACTCTACCTGGAAAAATGTCATGAGCACCTTTTAATAAGCCTAACCCTGTATCTTTTTTTTCCCAGGAAACATGTCTGCAAATAAAATAAAGGTGTCTATAAAAGCAGAAAGAAAAGCTTCCAGTGTTATCATACCTGCCTATGTAAAAAGATGGTTGCTGCTCCCAAGCATGGCCATGTGTCCTCAAGCCCGAATCCCCCATTCTGCTTGTGTAGCCACCCTGAGAAAACATTCCAGTCACCGGAAAGACCCAGTGGAAAAAAGTCACCATCTAAGGAGAAGCTCAGAATACACATCTGGCTTGGACTGAAGAAGCCACTGCACCTACCCATGGATCACTGATACGTCCAGACAGCATCGTCATCTTTCCATTAAATCTCCAGTGTGCTGTTGAAAAACTCCAGCCACCAAAATATACCAGATGTTGCCTTCACACTTTCGTGTGTGGGTTTTATTGATGGGATCACATCTATTTATTTATGTAGTTAATGCATCCCAATTATGAGACACTGTGATAAGTGCTAGAAATAGGAAAAATATAACACAGTCTCTACCCTCAAGAAGCTCAGACTAGTGCAAATATTAGGTTGAACCACATGAAACTGCCCTTTTTACAGGCAAAAACAGTCAAATATTGGCAATTTCATGTGGTTCAAATTGATATAATGACAATGAAAATAAAATATAGGTCATATTCATGCAGAATTACGGAAATGGAGTGAGGCATTTGAACCTCCCTAAGAGGGTGGGGAAGGCCCCGCCAGGGACTGTGTCTTTGACGTTAGTGTACCCTGCATACTCTGGGCTTTGGACTCACCCTCCACCTTGTCACTGCCCACAGCTGCAGTCAGCAACCAATCTGAAATCTCAGCCCCACGCATCCCACTAACTGGCCACCTCTTCTTTTCCTTCCAGTTCATACCTGGAGAGTTCCAACTCCAACCCTCCTGGAATCTCCAATGCACCGATCCTACACCCCCTTCACTGTCCCTCAGCCTCCCTCCCCTCCTTTCCAGCTTATAGTGCATGCCGACCAATTTAAACACTCCTTGCAGACATACTGGTGCATTCTTCTCACTTGAAAACACCACATCCTGATCACAACCAACCTTCCACCAGGTTCAGGCTGCACCCATCAGCTGAAGGTGGCTGGAGTAGAAAGGCAACTGCACTGACAGTCTCCCACTACCTTCGTGACCACACCCATGACGCTACCAGACAAGCGTGCACACTTCTCTGGGCATTCATTCTCCACGTTCCCAGAGGGCTATCACACAGCAACTCTTCTTCACTCAAATCCACAGCACCTCCCCCGCATCCTGACTCTTACACAATGATCTTGTAGAAAGAAGCGATCAGAGAAGAACTATCTCCACCACCGCATGGACGCTCCCGCTGCATCACCCCCTGAATCTGTCTGCAGCCAGCCCATCTGTGTGTGCTCTAGATCCCATCCCTTCTTCAGTATCACCAATTTCCCCCCTTTGGGATTACTACCACCAGCTATTATTTCTCTTAACCAAACAAACAGAATCTTATCTTGCCTTTTTTTGACCTTCAACTCTGCATCAAAGTTGTCTTAAAGGGTCATCTGTACCTGATGTTTCCAAGTCGTTCCTCATCTCCTGTTTTCTCTTATTCACATGGTTTCAGGCTTTCCCCGCACCTCTCCCCCTCACCTTTTCATAGCAAGGGCAACACCTCAGGTCTCTGCTCAAAACATAAAGATGCCTTTTCACAGTATTCAAATTTCACGCTCCTCAAAACTCCTTCAGACTCCTCTCCTCTTTCTCTTTTTATAGTATTTATTGCCTTTTAACATGAAATATGTGTGTGTGTGTGTGTTCGTAATTTACTCATTTATTTTGCTTAGTATTTGTCTCTTCCACCAGAATTTAAGCTTTGTGAGGGCAGGGATGTTTGCTTTGTTCATTGATATATCTCCCACTGCTTTGGAATGTATGGCGTAATAGTCGACATTCACTAAATGTCTGTGGATTAAAAGAGTTGTTCCAAAAATGTTTTGGGGTGTATATGCTGTCTTCATACCTTGAGGAAGATAAGCACACATTAAGGGTTGAAATAATGTTCTAAGTGGCTAAAACAGACCATATCCCACTCTTATCACGTTATCTACTGTTATCTAGATGGCATTACATCTCTTTATCATGATTTCTTTATTTCTATAAGAGATTCCTTCAATACATATTATTCTAATTTCACAATGACTGAATAAATTCTACTTCTCTACTTTTATTTTTAAACTTATGCATAAATATCTCTATAAATAATGAAGGACATGGATCAATGTTTGGTCAACAGATAAAAAAAAAAACAGTAAACATTTGTGACTTGTCTAAAGTCACACAATGTATGCAGTGATTTGTTCTAGAATTCCATAGTACAATGGGGCCATAGAAAGTTGCTGTAGAAGCTATAGCAACAGACACTAACATACAGCATGAACCTTAAAACACAATGAAAAATGATTGTATAAATATTTACTGAACATCATTTTAGAAGATGAGGTGATGTTCCCTTGTGAAAGTCTGCTTTATGTTTTATGGACTGCTACCACATTTGGAATTCTAGATGTCAGTTCGGTTCCATTGTTAACAATCTTCTTAGAGACTGGTTTACCCAGACTATTTATAGAAAACTGCTGTGAGTGTAGCCTTCCTATGGATGAGCCTTGCATCTTGGTCTAAGGAGGATGTAACAAGATTTTGGCTCCCTGAACACTTACAGTATATGAGGGCTGTCAGAAAGTATCTAGCCATTGCTAATATAATGACTCGTATTACATGGCTGGATACTTTCCCGACAGCCCTTATACATCCTTTTTCCTGTCTCTTCATGTCTTAAGGAGTTTAAAACTTAATAATGTTTAAACTTATTTTTTAAAATGAAATAGTATCAGGAGATTTATAATGGGAAAGAAAGCAAGCTCACGTGCTATTCTTTTCTAGCTTGGATGCCCAACCCCATGTGCCCCAGAGACAAGCACTTTCAAGTCCACTTGGGCATCTCTTCCAGCATTTATCTCCAAACTCCTTATGTTTCCATTTGTTGCCTTATGAATTTTAAGCATGTTACGGAGTTAACTGCCTATTAGCTACCCACCTATTACAGTCACCAGCTCTTGTACCCCACCCCGTCCACCCGCGCCTTCCCTTCCCATTGCATACTGTGACTGTGCACGCCACATCTACCATGTACTCACAAGTCCTTACATTTTCATTTGGGTCTAAAATTGTCTCTTTTTTTCATTTGTTTGTTTCCTTATATACCCATTGCTAATTTCTTCCCCAAGTGTTCCAACAGATCTGCCAAATACCTATCACGATTTTTCTCCAAATGCACAGAAACAATACCAAACACTCGACCCTTTGTTTTCCCGGTGGAGGCTCCTTTCCCACAATCACACTTCCCAGCTCCTGTCAACACTGTCCCCTCCTGAAGGCCACCTCCTGTCTCTGAAGCCCAGTTTTTGTATCTCATGTGTCTTACTCATTCTCGGCTAAATTCTTCATTTGGCTGAATCACATTCTCCTGTAGCTTCTTCAGATAGGTTATTGGAGAGGTAATTTTGTGTGTGTGTGAGTATGTGCATGTCTCAAAATGTCTTCATTACGCTCTTACGCTTGATGGATAAATTGGCTGAATATAGAATTTTATATTGAAAATTATATTCCCCTCAGGATTTTAGAGAATATCTCTACTGTTTCCTGTTATCTAATGTTGTCACAAGGGTTGACTGGTATTCCCTGTGGGTACTCATCTTTCCTTCTTAACACTTTTAGGATTTAATCTTTATCCCTGTTATTCTAATATTTCACAATGATTAATGTGGATGTGTGTTTTTCCTTTGTTAATTAGACCGGGTATTTGATGGTCCTTTTTAGATTAGAACTTTATATTCTTCATAATTTTATGTATTTCTTGAATAATATCATTTTTCCATATGTTTTTATCTGAACTTCAATTAGTCATGTTAAATTTTTTAGATGGACCATCTAAGATTCTTATCTTCTTTCTCTGAATGTCTTTATACTTTTTGTTCTACTTTCCAGAAGATTCATCAACTTTTTCTAAACTCTCGACATTTTTTTTTACATTTCTACCTTATTTTAAATTCCCAAGAGTTCTTTATTGTTTTCTGATGTTCCTGTTTTCACAATATCCTGTTATTTATAGCATATGCAATATCTTATCTCTTAAAAATATGTATTTATTTTGAAATCTTTATTCTACTTTTGTATTATGTTTCCTCTAAAAACTCTTTTATTTTCTCATTTGTTTTGGTCTCTTTTTCACATTGAGGATGTTCTACTGTCTGGTGGTCCTTAGCTGTCTGCTCACGTTTAAGAATATCTGTAATTTCATTCTCACTTTCTTCCAAGAAAACCAAGAAATATACAGCTGGTTGCAGCTCTCTGGGAGCAGCAGCCTGGGGAGGGACGAGGATCTCAGAGATCAGCACGTGGCATTATAGCCAATGTCCACTGTCAGTCTTACACCTTAAACCCTCCTCTTCTTTGGACCTGTTGCCCCATGTCCAGAGCCTCTGAATCAATTTCTCGAAAGAATCAACTGCTGGTCTACAGGAAGGGTGAGGAAGACAAGTCATCTGTCTGCATGGGATGGAGGAGGGAGCTCCTTGCACTGCTGCAAACACCTACATGTCCATTCTACCGTGTTTACGCTGACTTTCTCTCCCTTGGTCCTACATGCACCAGTGACATTTTCTGGGTTGTGCGAATATGGATTTTGTAGTGATGCTTGCCAGTCAATACATACACTGAAATCTCTGTTTAAAGGACCTATTTCCCTTCTCAACAAACAAGCTGCTTTTAATTAATTATAACCACCTTCTATTAACCCATTTTAAGTGAGTTTAGATTATTTGCAGCTGCTAATAACCTAATGACAGAATAAGTTTCTTATCTCTATTAAAGTTCAGTGTCCTGATGAACAGGACATTAGCCCCAGTATATATATATATACATACATACATACACATACATATATATTCCTGGAAAGCTTTTCAGAGGATTTTTCCTAATATTCAAAGAATTCTGTGAGTCCTGAAGCTGCAGGCAAGGCACGTAGGAGCAGGCTAACCATCTCCTATTCAACCTTGGACGTGGTAGAATCTAATATTTGATGTCACTAACATTACCTACCTTCTTCTCAGCAATCTTTCATTTTAAAAAGTTAAATAGAAATAGAAAATTAAAATTAAATAGAAAAGGTTCCTCAAATATTTAGGAATATCAACTTTTACAGGGTTTAAATTTGTGATACATATGACAGATATTATACATGGAAAACATCACAATAGAAGAATGATGTGAACATTTTTCAAACAACTTTCTCAAATTTTCATTTATTTAGAAACTCAAAAACTATGACTTGGACAGTCATATTTAGAATAATATTAAAAATTTTAAAGATTACAGTAAAAACATCCCTTGAAACAATTACTGAATTAGTAAGGGAATCTGAAAACAGATTTGCAAATCCAAGAATGTGTTAAGACTAGAACAGGAATGTTACTAATCTTCCCTATGTATATAGGGAGAGGAATTCAATCTTCCTTCCTGTCATTAAGTGCCCTAAATGCAATCAATGGGCCATATACACTCTAATCTGTGCCTGGAGCTGAAAGAAAGGTCAATAGAAACTGTGTTGGAAGATCAAGGGCAATGAGTTTATCAATGTGTTTACCCTCCCTGGGAATACACTCTCATCAAAAGTATACTCTAAGACAACACGCTTTGTCAATTTCCCAATACCTTTGATTTGTCTGTATGTCTAATATCTTCAGGCATTAACAAGCCTAGCTTTCCTTTTTCCAAGTGGATTTGCATAGAATCGAGAAAGCACAGAACCTATCAGTTAGTGGCAGAGGAAATATTTGATCTGTCTGCACCAAGCACTTGATCTCTGTCACCTTGCTCAGAGAGGCTCAGAGCTGGGCACTTAACATTTAAGATTTGGCATCAAAATAAGCCATTCAAAGAGGGGGAAACTATTATTAATCCAAGCATGTTGCTTTTGTATGGGAATTGTGATGGAATGTTCTCAGGGCTCATCAAGAACAGTAAAGTATGAAGAAACAGTGATTGAACTTATCCACATTGATTTTTATCATTATAGTGGACACACATCTGTGAAGGTAGCTCTAGAAACAGCAATGCTAATTTCCTCCTATTCTCTCTCATAGGCTTAGAGTTATAGTTCTCTCTCAAGTGTTGGTGTATGTGCTTTTTGAAGGTTCACAGGTCATGAAATAGTCTTTGAGTATTTTCTCCCATTAAGGGTCCAATGCTTTGAGAAATAACCAGCTCCTTCCTCCTAACTCTTTCCTCGGAGGAAACACTAGAAGGTGAAAGCACTAAACATGTTGACTCTTTGATGTTTTTCCAGTAAAAATTTTTCTATAACTCACTTGGGCCAAGAATTGTTTGTAAATTGAGTAAACACAAATAACTCATCTGATTTTAAAATTGGAGACTCTTAAAAGGCCACTTTGATGCTGCAATGTGTTTGGCACACTAAGGTCAACTCGGTATGAGCCTGGACCCTTCCAGTGGAGCTCCAGAAAAATACTGGTCAAAAGACATCCCCTGGAACAGGAACTATCACCTCTAACTCCTCATCATTTTAATCCCAAAGCCTTGGGTTCACTATGCAGAACAGGTACCAGACTTCAAGTTAGACCCTACGGTTACATTGCATCACTTAATCCCCACACTTCAGAAGTGAGTAATTGAGGTGGTAACAACGAAGTACCTTGCCTAGCATCAAATCTAGTTAAGGGACGAGTTGGAATTGGATCTCAGTGTCTCCATACAAACAGAATGTTATGTGATCTCCTGTTTTCCAATTATTGAACTGACTGAACTGTATTACAACAAAACAAATCAGCTGACTTTTTCCCTTCATTTTTTAATCAATTATCTTGGTGTTTCCAGCTTCACAAATCATGAATATTAACAACTTTTTCATTTTTTTGTTTGGATGAGTACCATGACTAGATTTAGTATGTAATTTAAATTACATGAAAGTTGGAAAAAAATCAATTAAAAACTGATCTGCCCTTTATAAGAATTAAGAACTTAGGAATCTAAATGCCTGACCATTCATTTATCATTCCCTGAAGACAAAATAGAATTTTCACAGCCTGTGTATTATTTTCTTAATTTGTACTTCATTAAAGGTTCTGTATAAAACCTGTCATTTTCTTATAAAGGAAAGATAAATGGTATAAACTGAACATTTTATCAGATTTCATATCAGGCCTTAAAACTCTCTGTAGAAGCTTTTAAAATTATAAAATATCTATCATCGAACTTTGAACAGTATGGAAATGTAAAGATAACAAAACTATCAAAGCTACTACCTCATTGACCTCTGGTGAATCTGTGACCCAGGTCCTCTTTAATAAACATAGCTCATGTTAAAAGCATCTTATTCCGTTAATATTTCCTTTTCTTGAGAAATTTTCTAGCTAAGGTTAATTTCAAACTACTTTTATCTACTGCGAGTGTAGAAATTATTTTCATTTAAGTAGATACTGCTGCTCTTAGAAGACATGAGATAGGGTGAGTAATTTGCCATCATAAATCATAAGCCTTGGAAATCTTGGTATTTTGACCCAGCAATTACATTTCTGAGAATTGAGCTTAAAGAAATAAAGATAACTACAAAGAATTACTCACAAGATCATTCATTGTATTTTGACAGTAAAAACAGTGGAGACATTAGGGAAGTGGTTAAATTGGCTAAATAAATTGTAGTAAATTCACTCATTAGACCACTAATAAGGCATTAAAATCATGTTTTTGAGAACTAGTTAATGGTATCAGGGTATAATGAAGTGTCAGGTGAAAATAGTGGGGTACAAAATTGTTTAGAGCTTGATCCCAATTCTATAGATTTTTCTATGTTTGCACTTCAATAAAAATACACAAAAAATACTGATAGTAAGTGGAGGGCATACAGCCATTTAAATTTCCTTTTTTGGTACCTTTCTAAATTTTTAAATGTTTATAAGAAATATGTATTATTTCTATACTTATAAAACCAATATCTAAACGTTTCTTAAGTATACTCTATTATAATAGATTACAATAATTTATTTTTGTCTTATAGCTAGATATCTGTGCCAGCATGCAGCACAATGCCTGAATTTTTATGTGCAGCTTGTTCACTGATCATTTTATAGTCATGTCATGTATGAGACAATGAGGAGAGACAGAAGTTTGCAGTACGATTGGCAGCATGTCTTTTGCTTCAGACGAAGTTGATGATAGAAATTCACCTCATATTTCTGTTGTTTTTCCCTCAGCCTTGGCTTCCTTTACTGTCAGATCTGATGTTAAATCAGATAATTGTTAGGGTCAGATAATGTCGTGTGAAGTTTACTTTGCGGGCCAGAAACAAAGGTATAAATTCTAGATATAATAAGATAGTAGTGCTATTCTTGTCCATTAAATATTCATATGTTGCTAATACTGCTTTAACCATCTGAAGATGGTTTCGGATGTGTATCACCTTTTATAGCTTGAGAGATGATAAACAAAAGACAACCCTGCACTGACAAAAAGTACCAATACATTGCTATTATTCAGCTTCCTTTAAATACTGAATACAAGTTTAGTAATTGCCAAAGTCAGAGACTGATTTCCAACCAATCATACCTTGGCTAAAGCATCTGTTTCTTAGCAAGCTAAGACGGAATGGGTTGGGGCAGAATGTTAGCTATCCTCACTTACACAAACATGGAAAAATGCATTCATTCATTCTCCACTTGTCTATCTGCTCCTTCATTATTTCCAGTGATTTCTGGCACCTACTATGCACCTGGCATTGTGGAGACCACTCACTATGAGAAAGACATCATCATCTCTCCATGTAGCTCCCACTTTACTGGAGTTTAAAAACACACAAATGGCTATGACACAAGATAAATATTGATGAGAGATATTTACCAAGGGCTGTGCAAGTCCAGAAGAAAAAACATTAGATTGTCTGGTAACCCCTGAGCTGAGTTTCCCAGGGTGAGGAGTTTGCTGAGCAGGAAAAGGGAAGAGGGACAGAGCGCATTCTATGCAGACAGCATAGGGCTCGGTGGCATGAAGAAGTGTGGCGTGCTGGTGGAACAGTGGTATCGATCGGGAGGGTGCAGGGGGCACTGACAGGAGTGGGGGGTGGGTTGAGGGACGGGAGAGGTAAGAAGGATCATGCACAACTTGCTAAGTATAAGTGATATCTTTCCAAAGATCATTCCGTAATTGTTGAATACTCAAATGATATTTCATCTACATAGCGGGAATAACTAAATCTAACCCTCTGTTAACAACTTTCTCCCTCCTACTTCCTTATTCAGCAACCCGTACAGTATACTAAACATACCAGCATCAGCCTGCAATAAATCTGCTGTGTTTTACTTATAAGCACAGATTTGAATGTAAACTGAACCAAAACAAGAAGAGAAAGAAATGGCAGAGAAATGCAGCTAATTTACCGAGCAATGCTCAATGTTTAAACTATTGCTCTGATTTATTTCAAGACCCAGTTATGTAGACCAATGACAATTTTAGTAAACAACCTGTGAAATGGTGTTTATATAATCTCAGAGCAGTGACACGTAATTAGGGTAATATTGTCCCATATTTTACAGATGAGAAACTGAGGCTTTCTGCTGACTTGTCCAGGACCCTACAGCTAGGGGTAGAACGGCTGGTGCTTGGATCGAAATCTTCGAGCTTCAAGAGCAGGTTCTTCCCACCGTACCGTGACCGTCGTGTACCTTTGAAAGGCAGGCCTCTCTAGTATAAGTAACATGTGGTTTCCCCTTGTATGGACTGATTATCAATAAGTAGCCAAGGTCGCCAGTGTGTGCTTTGATAGGCAAGTCCCTTAGACCCAGCAACACATGCTGCTAAGAAAGGTGCTCATGAAATACCTCTTAAAGCGGCACCTGCTTCTGCAGTAAGTAGCAAAGAACTAGACTCACATATAACGCTAGTTCCTTCCTAATTCCAGCCTGCTGGCTGCTGCCTGGCTATGGGTTCAATCAAGCTATAAATACTCCAAAGGGCAGAGCTTGGGGCATCTTCTGAAACACTCTTCCCATTTGCAACCATTCTGAGCACAACCATCCCGTTAGCTATCAAAACCGATCCCCGTGTTGCCGAGAAACCCTGATGAACATTACATAATGTCTAAATTTAAACTTTTTCTCAATGCCAAAGGCTCCCTACCACCCCACCCGGGCCCACTTCTTTTCTTTCATTTCTCTTGCATTTCTGCTTGTGTGTGTTAAGCCTTTCAAATGCATCATCTCCTGCTTCTGTACCCACCCTGACCTCCCCACAGCTTCTCCCACTCCGCGTGCTTAAGGCAGCTCTTTCTGACAATATTACAATTCTTCTTTCTCACTGGCTACAGGAGAAAGGCAGTCCAACTGAAAGAGAGAACTGGTTAATTGAGGTAAGTGATAGATGATTCAGTGAGCAATGAGGGTACCTGCATGCATCAAGCACATTATGACAAAGTCACAGACTCCTGAAGCTGTGGACACAGCCAGCAAACTTTGCCTGCCTGAGGCCTGGGCCAACCATGTTCCCTGCTATCCAAATAAATTCATTATCATTATGAACTTGTTTTCAGGCAAAACTAAGTTGGACTATATCTTAGAGGTTAAAAAAAAGAAGAAAAAGAAATCATTGTGTTTCCTGAGCGGTATTTCTTGAGTGTCACCTACTTAAGACATGGGTGAATTATTCTTATTTGTACTTTTTCTTCAATGCTAACTTCATTCTCAAGAATTTAATAATTCATAGTTAGAAAGCAAATCATTAGGAAGGAAGGCCTATTCTCTGCTAAGGACTTTTTCTGTAACAGAGCTTAGGAAGTCTGTAGTCCAACTCTGAGAAATGTACCACCACCAACCTTAAAATAGATGCACCAAATTTTAATTTCTGGTTGAGGTAATTGACCACCTCATGAGTCTAGGTTTGGGTGTTAATTGTGGAAGGAAATAAAAGAAAAAAATCTTTAATTATTTCAAAGACAAATAATAAATTATAATCTTCCAGGTAATTAAATTGGATAGAATATAATGTAGTTTGTTGGGGAAAATAAAGAGGCCAGAATGTAAAAATTTTATGCTTTGTTGTATATTTTACATTATTTGATCTGATAATTTAACAATGACTTAAAGCTCCATATCACATTCTAGGTCGGAAAAGGAGACACATTCCTCACGTGGGAGACGGGGTCGTCTGTCACTGGTCAACCTAAGCTATGGCAATTCTTAAGAAAAGGAAGCTATATGCCTTGGTGAAATGTTTCCTTCTTAAAACACTAGTATTTACGGAACTTGAGCACTGAGTGTTCATGTATTAATGCTCTAACATGGCCCAGTGTGCCTGTAGTTCAACCCCATCTCATTTTTTTAACGGGTTAGAGAGGCATGCGGAATGAGGAACCAAGGCTACTGAAGTCCCAGCTCCTGTCCCTTCCCACCTAGAGTCCTGTCCTCCAGAGCCAGAGACAACGTGACTCCACAGAGGACAAACATCCTGGCTCACAAATGTTGTGGCCCTTAGTTTTCCTTATTTATGTAATTCATTTAATTACATTTTTCTCTCTGGACACAATTTTATATTTATGACAGGGAGTAATAAAATACACAAAATGGAACCACAGTACCAAAGCTTCAGAGACGGGAGATTTTCCTTCTTCTTCATCATTGATAATTTATTAACCATCACAAGCATCTGTTCCCAGAGATGAGCATAGACTCTCCCAAAATGTAGGTGTCAGTGCTCTAATAAACACTACATTTCAAGCCAGCTGTGCAGATTGAGAGGCGGGGGAAAGGAAGCAGCAATCGGCATGCTCCTTGCCTCCTGTGGGCAGGGGCGCCGCAGCAGTGAGCGGGAAGAGCCCTCGCTCTGAAGCAGCACCCAGGGCTTGAAGAAGTGGCAGATTCCACTCATGATGCACTGGCAATGGTTTAGTTTGTCATTTAAGAGTTTGGAGAATCTGAAAATCATGTAAATTAGAATCTGAATCATAAAGTTCACTACAAAATATGATGCGCCTCATAATTAAAAGACAATTAATGAAGGAGGCTATTTGCTCTCTTCCTCACATGACTTCAGAAACAGGAGAGAGATTTTCCTCTCTTGGTGTGATTTCATCATTCTCAACTCATTCCTCAGGCTGGGCCAGCTGAACGCCCCAGGGCTTTCCCAGTTTCTTACCTGCAGCTGTTGGCTATTGTGTTATTTGATAGTTCAATTTATTCTGCTCTTTTCTGAACAGTGATTTTTTTTCCAAGTAAAGCTTCAGTCTCTTTTGTTTAAATCAAAGCAGATGTTAATTAAAGCTTGATTTTCTCATACCTGCTTCTCACATTTACTGGGCCACGTACACCGAAAAATAGATGCTTTTTTCTCACTCATATGTGGGAGCTAAAAAAGTTGATCTCATGAAAGTAGAGTAGAATGATAGATACCAGAGGTTCAGAATAGAGAGTGTGTTGGGGTGGAGGGAAGGATGAAGACAGATTGGTCAATGGGTACAAACATAAAATTAGATAGAAAGTGTATGTTCTAATGTTCGATAGCAGAATAGAGTGACTACAGTTAGCAATGTAACAAAGTATCACATATACCCCATAAATATATAAAATGTTATGCATCAATAAAAAAAGATGCTTGACTTTAAAGATTCCAAGAACCTATTTTAATGATAAGTATGAATATGCTTAATTCTGTGACCTATCAAATCACATGGCCCTTGGCTTTAATAAAGTGCCCAAGTTATTTTCCAAAACAGGATGTTATTGTATTAGACATTGCACGGCTTCCCCTTCTATGGAATGATTATCTCTAAATTGCAACAACTGCTACTATGTGCTTTTCTTCAAAGGGCACTCCAACATGGGCCGAGCTGCGATTCCGCCCCCCCACACCCCCGACCCTGGCCGAGAGGGCAGCTGTATAGAGGGATGGCAGAAGGCATCTCATCCCCAGCTTAAGGCTGGCCCTCCCTTGCATTTGCTCACATCCTCATTGAAAATACTTGGGGTCCCTGCTCCAGAAAGAAGAGCAGAAATTATTTTAAGCCCCTTCAAAAGACATGAAAGAGACCCATTTTCTCCAGCACTGTGCTGTTGAACGTGGCAGCCACTCACTGCATGTGGCTATTTACTTTTAAGTTAATTAAAATTAAAAGTTCAGTTTCTCAGTTACAATTGACCCATTTGCCACATTTCAAGTGTGCAAACAGGCACATGTTAGACAGCACAGATATAAAACATTCTCGTCATCGCAGAAAGTTCTGCACTGGAAAGTACTATTCTAGAAAATATGGTACTTTGCATAGAATAGTATTTTTCATATCAAAAACTAATTTGCACTTTACTATACTTATTGCATATATTCACACTCTTTCAGAGTATCTCCTTCATTAACTTCTTGAAACAGGCTCCCATTTCTAATCCCCTACTCCAAGCAGTCCTTCTTGTCATTTGTCTCTGCCAAGCTTATGGTGGCTGTTTAGGAAGGGTCCCAAGGAAGTCTTGGCTTTCCCTTGGGAATTTCAATCTTCTTTTTGAAATAGGTAAGAAGTGTGTCTCCCAGACCTCTTAGAACACAATTAGTCATTTTATGAAACATAAAAGGTACAGCAAAAACAATGTAGCCTTAGGTCACATTTCATGCTCCATGGTGACTCGGGTTACAACGTCATTTCATAGTTCATATTTGCAAAGCATCAGCTTCATTTCACAGCCTTCCCAATCAATACACGTAAACCTAAGACAGTATCTACATTGCCACATGAACCTAAAACATTTTTCCCAAGTTGAAATGAGTGATATGTCTTTGCTTTGCAAATAGAGCTGTTTCCAATAATAAAACCACTCAACTCTCTTCATGAAACACCGGAGTGAACTTGCCAACTGATATGTATTTATTTTGCATCCATTACACACAAACTTTATGTGATGGAAAGATATAAACAGATAGCTCTTGTTCTTAAGGACAAGGGGAACATACTTTCATGAGCATACATATAATTAAAGAAGTTTATTTCAAAATCCAGACTATTTAAATCTGTTTTAGATTCTTAAATAGCCAACAAAACATCTTGAGTTAACGTATGTATGCATGGAAACTAACCAAATAGTTGCTAAGATATTTGGACCATTTTGATGAGCTGTAGATAACATCTCACATTTCATTTACAAATCAATCTACTATTGGATACTCTCTCCAATGCCCCAAATTATGCCAAATATTGCTAGAAGGAGGGGCAAAACAAAATGGATCTAAAACACGAGAGCAGACTATCCTGTTAGGGAAATTAAATGTATTTTTCTGTGAAAAATATTTAAAATGTTAACTGTGGTGGCAGTGAT
>NW_012153174.1:6144005-6159956 GCF_000956105.1 Propithecus coquereli
AGCCTAGCTCACAGCAACCTCAAACTCCTGGGCTCAAGTGATCCTCCTGCCTCAGCCTCCCAAGTAGCTGGGACTACAGGCATGCGCCACCATGCCTGACTAATTTTTTCTACATATTTTTAGTTGTCTAGTTAATTTCTTTCTATTTTTAGTAGAGATGGGGTCTCGCTCTTGCTCAGGCTGGTCTCGAACTCCTGAGCTCAAACGATCCAACTGCCTCGGCCTCCCAGAGTGCTAGGATTATAGGTGTGAGCCATAACACCCAGCCAGTGGTGGCAGTGATTTTAAATATACTTTGTTCAGAAAAAGGAGAAATTGATGTATCCTGAAGTATTAAGAACGGCTTCATGAATGAAGAAGGATGTCAAGGGAGCATTCAAGAGGAGAAAGGAAGTCAGGTAGACGGTGGCAGAGAGTGTGTGGATTAAAACTTGAAAATGACCAAGGGATGGCCACAGGAATGAGTTAAGTAGCCAGGCGGGGGCACAACTGGCCTGTGTTGGGAAGATGGGAAATATCGCTAATAGCCAGGATGGCCAAGCTTCCAAGGGCCCTAACTGCTGGGATGATGTAAATGCAGTTAATGTATTTGACACCGGACAGAACTCATAAATAGGTAGCTTGCGGACCGCACTCCACATACACAACCTCTTTTTGCTGTTGTTTTGTTCTGTCTTTGACTTATAAGTTTTCTTCAAAACATTTGGATTAGATGCCAAAATTTAAATATCAGGAAATTTCACAGAAAAATTTGGCTTTCCAATTTATTTTGAAAAATTGGAAGATCTGAAAGCAATAGGCCAAAATCCATCACAGCATACAAAAGCAAATTATGTAACCAAAACATGTATGCCCCAAAACGTGTAAAATCCTAAAATACATATTTAAAAAAAATCCGTCCTGCCCCATCACAGCTGATTGACTCCAAACCCAATTTAGTCCAACCCACTTTCTATTCTGGTAGCTTATAATTGAGATTCAGGAATTTGAATCTGTGGCAAACTGTTTTAGGGACCATTACTGAGGGACTAGGAGGAAGTGGACCAGAAGAAGCCAGTCCACAGAGATGAGAGAGAGAGAGACAGAGAGAGAGAGACAGAGAGAGAAGCACTAAGAGAAGCAGAAGCCAGAGCCCAGGCCCACCAGACGCAGAGAGTGACAAGGACTGTTACCCAAGTCCCCACACTGGGCTTCCCCAGCCTCCCCAGGCTCTGCTCTCCTTTGATCACGTCCCTTTCTGTAGAGTTCTGGATCCTGTGCCCAACAGTCCATGAGGCAGATGGGATGTGGGGCTCCCGTGGAGGCTGAGTGTGAGGAGGAGGGCAGAGAACTCAGACATCCCACAGCATGGAGCAGGGGAGCAGAGGACACCCTGGCAGGGGAGGAGGAAGGGCGTGCCCACTGCAGAGTTTAAAATAAAATGTTTGCCACACAATTTACAGCGACAGGAAGGAGATTAGTGGTTGCTCAGGGCTGGAAAGGGGACCGATAGGGGGAAATGGAGACTGATTGCTAATGGAGACAGAGTTTCTTCTGGGGTACAAAACTGTTATAAAATTGATTGTGGTGATGTTTTCACACCCTGTGGACACACTAAAAAATATTGAATCGTACACTTTAAATGGGTGAATTGTGTGGTATGTGAATTTTATTTCAATAAAGCTATTTATAGAAAAGGGTTTGCCACCGCATAGGATAAAAATGGGCAAACAAACATCTACAGTTCATCTGAAAGGTCTCCTTCGGACGGCTTAATGATCCATCATTTTTCGAGATGATGGAGATTATTATTATAAAAATAGGCCACAATCCATAGTCAGGGCACCCTTTGTCACCCAAGCTGAGGTCCCACCTCAAGTAGACTTCAAGACAGGTGAACTGACCTGGAGCCAGGCAAGGGCCACGCACCGTCTTAGATATGCTACAGGAGCTGCTGGAGCAACACTCAGCCGATACACACCACGTAGCCCTGCGTGCAGGGGCAAACATCCATTCCAAAAGAATTAAAAAAACAAAAGCTGAAAACCCCCAGAACAATGCATTTTCTAGCCTGCCTACAGCACTGTAAGATAGGTAATCGTCAACACACTTGATGAAAAGAAAGAGAGGAGAACAACTTAGAGGTGTTGGTGGGCAGCTTGGGGAATTTTGCCCTAGTCCCTGCGATGGTGCCGTTCACCAACCTGAGATCTACAGGCACTGAGGCACCTGCCAGGCCCCAGCAACTGCAACATCTTGTCATAAGCAAAATGAAGAAGTTTCTCCGTCACACGTGGTATCATGAGCTGGAAGTCTTTGTGAACAAAACAACGGACCCAAACACAAAGTTTTCACAACCAGGCTTACTCTAATACCACATTCCTAAATTGTCACACTTCTTTTCCTTGTTTTCTTTTTTAGAGACAGGGCTGTGTTCCCAGGCTGGAGTGCAGCAGCCCGATCACAGCTCACTGCAACCTTGAATTCCTGGGCTCAGGCAATCCTTCCGCCTCAGTCTCCTGAGCAGCTCTCACCACAGACGTGCAGCACCAAGCCCAGCTGATTTCTTTTAACTTTTTTGTAGAGATGAGGTCTCACTATGTTGCGCAGACTGGTCTTGAACTCCTGGTCTCAAGTGATTCTCCTGCCTTGGACTCCCAAAGTGCTGGGAGTACAGGTGTGAGCCACCACACCTGGTGATATTTCTCTTCCTAAGAGTTGAAATGGACTCTAGGATTTGAAACTAATAATTATTTATTAGAGTTTGCAGGTGGAACTCACCTTTGAGATGATTAAAGAGGAAAAGATACTGTGTCAAGATGGTACCAACCCAGAGTACCAGGGACAATTTTAATATTAAAGAAATTCACCTTGTAAAATCTTAAGAATTATATTTTTCTAATTTAATAAATAAAATAAGATGTGAACTTTCTCATTAAGATTTTCAATTTTTGGTAGCCTAAAACTCAACTGTTAGCTAATTAAAGTAGAAAAGAATCAACAATTTCTAATTATATTAATTACATAAAATTGGGTAAGTTAAGGACATGTGTTTAATGATGGTGTACATATTCGATTAAGTAAAAAGGTTTTATCACTGTTTTTTATTGATGAGGATGACAGAAATATTATAATAGCTAACCATTCCTAAATACTCCCTTGACGGGCACGCTCTAAATACATCAGCTTACAAATGCTCACATCAACCTTTTGAGGTAGCAACCATCGTTATTCCCATGTTACAAATGAGAAATTGGATGTTTTAGGGGTTCAATGTTCTCTCAAAGAAAATAATCATGGTAAAAGACAATTCTTTTTATTAGATTTCTGCTTTTTTAAGATCTTCATTTTGAAATACAGCATTGATGTCAAGTACATTCTCGTCTGAGCAATCTGTTTAGCAGAACTCTGTTTGAACTAGGGCTCAGAAGTGCTAAGCCAGCACGCCCTACTTTTCCTCACTACCAGTCCTTTCTCATCGGCATGTTGCACCCTCCTGGGACAAAGATGAAACCAATATTACTACCCGCTTCTGACTGAGGATGGACAGGGTCTGAAGCCACACAGCTGTGAGGGGGTTCAAGTTTGGATTTCCAGAATCCAACATGCAATACGCAAAACACACACACGGGCACCACCTACAGGTTCACTCTCTACCACTCACAGATTAGGCACAGAATTCAAAGATCTCAGGCGGAAGAGCCGCCTGTTTCTTACTCCAGCGCGATCACTTAATATGTGTTCTCAACCTTCTTCCCTTCACCCTCTTCTGGGACTTGATTCAATGGTCATTTACTCTCTTTCCTGAATATTCTACTTACCTTCTTGCATAGATCCTTCACAGCCAACAACAATTTTCTGTCATCTCCAGAAACATCAAAAATCAGCGCAACAAAATAAACAAAAGAATCACCTCCCTCAACCCTGCATCCCCGTCTGGAAACTCTCCTGCCGTCTTCCCTTAGCGTGGCGCCTGGCACACGGTGGGCTCACAATAACATTTGTGAAATAAATGAATTTGCTGCATGTAAGCCTCGTTCACAAGAGAGAACCCGAATTGACAGGTGCCTTTAATTAGAAACGCTTTCCTTGCTTCGGTGGAGGTTAGCATCAATATCTAAGTAGTCTTCAGCAGCCAGTGTTATTTTAGTACATTTCAAGAGCATCTAAGAAAGACTCTATTCTTATCTATTATATCTTTTTTCTGTAAGATTCTCTGTATATTCTCCTGGGAGTTGATTTTAAAAACTTTTCTCATCTCTCTTCTTTGCCCAGCCTCCTCTCTCTCTTGCTCCTCACAGGGCACACAACCCTTGGGGACCTGTTGCTGGACAGGATCAAGAGAATAGGTTCTGAAACCAACAGATGATCAGAAAGTCTTGCTGCATCTGTTGAACTCAATCTCCTCCTCACCTATGACAGCTCTTGAACTAACTTGTGAACAGCGGGTAAACTTGCCCAAAGGACCTAAATCAGTAAAGGAATAACTGATGAGACAGCCCCAGAACAAAAAAGGCATCCTTTGAACTGAGGAGCCGTGAACAGAAATCTGCTTTGGAACTAGTCGTCCCTCTTTCGTATCCATCGTAGGACACCAAAGTCACGGTGGGCGTTGAAGAGGCAATGAACCGGCCCCTTCACTATGTGAGATCAAAATGAGACATGCAAAAATAGCTACTCTTTCAGGGTACCAGAACATACTTTGTAATACAAATAATACCACTGCATGTGCCCTCTATACTAGATATTAAAATTATTATTATTATTCAAATTATTCTTTTATTCTAAGGTTGAGTTTTCTCTCTTTTATAATTTTCTGTGAAGTTTCTAAGCTTCTTATCATTTTTAGCTTTGAATTGCTAGTTGGTTTATTAATTTCAGGTATTTTTCTATTTTCCTCTCCAATTATATAATAATCCTTAAAGGACTTGAGAAAACCTACTTTTCTTTAGACTTCTCTTCGATTTAAGTAAATGCCTTGATCAGAGCAGGTGCTCAAAATATAATAATTGAGTGGATAATAATGGACAACTGAAGTAATCACCATAAAGATTTTAAGATCTCTAGGCTAGGCAGAGTCTGAGAGGCCTGGAAGAAACTCAGAAATTTTCTTGTTTATCTCCCTCCTCTCCCTACCCACCCCCCAACTTTCTTTTGACTTTATATAAAGCCTCTGACCTTCTCTCTAGCAGATTCTCTGGTTATCTTCCCAGGCCTTGACATGAGAGTCTAGTCTTAAAGATCACTACACATAAAATGCTCACGCTGAGTTCAGCTCTAGGACCTAAAAACTGCACTCTCAGAAATGTGTAGCATTATCATTTCTTCTGTGGTCAAGGACATGTATTCCAGTTCCATCCTCGGCAGCGATAACAGATATTTATTCATACTACACTGCAATTAGCTCTCCATTCCTCAACGATGGGTGTTTTTTAACGCTTTCTTTTTTATATATTCTTCCTGGGATATGCCAATTGTTGTGAATTTAACACTGTAATACATATGGGAAGCCCAAGAGTATTTTAGGGAAGTATTTTAGGAGCTAACGTTGTTTAAACTTAAGCAAAAATACTTTAACGGGTTTTCTCATTTCTTTGTATAACTAGCATTTTAAAGTCTCCATTGCTAATTAAAGAAGCATAACCAATTTGTTAGAACACATCAGATTTACCCACAGCAAAAAGAAGATGCGCAATTTATTTGTTATCAGGGAACAAAAATTATCAATATTTGAAATATTCCAATTATTATTGCTTGATTACTGGCAAATCTTTCTGATAACACAATCATTAAAGGCTTTTAGACTATTCTTCGAGCATTGATATTATATTAAATATACTATTACCCACCTACTACTACTTATGCAAAACTCTCATATGCCTAACACTTTGCTGGTGTAGGAAAGAAAATTAAAGGCTATGGTCTTTGTTTAAAACACATACATTTACACAAAGGGCTACAGAGCACTAGTTAAACTGGGGAACTATCTGAAGGGTAATTCATTCAGCTCCAATCCACAAGGGATCAGCATGTGAGTATCTGGAAAGTTTATAGACTGTTCTCTCTGAAGGAAGACAGACACATCTGTTGCTCCCAATACAATTCCCTACTCACCCAAGGCAAACCCAACAATACATCCCAATTATAAAAATAATAGTAACTATTTTGTGACTTGTTTGCAGTAAAGGCAAATTCTTGAGCATGTTGAAAGAAAATCTAGGAGAAGAATAAAATGAAAGATTTATAGCCAATGTCTTCTTTGAGGAGTGGTTCCCCGTCCTGCGGCAGGTGAGAATGAAAGGCATGACTGCACCCACCTGGGGGCCTGGGGTCAGGGCGGGACCCAGAGGAGGGGTCTGAGACCAGCCTCCTTTCTCTGGCTCAACTATCCCATTTCCTTCATTTTCACATTGAGGTACAAAAAGAAGTCACGAAAAAATCTAAAGCTGATATTGAGCATAATGGGCATAGGCTGCAAAACCTGGCTTTGCCTTATTACTCCCCTATTCTCTGAAAACTCCCCTATCCAGGCGAGCCATCTGCCCTCAGCTTCTCCTCTGCCCACGGCTCCTACGACAGTGGCCTGCAGAAAGCAGTGGCTACCCTAGACTGTGCTTCTTGTTGTCAATCGAGGGAAAAGATTTAACATTACAGATAGACGAAGAATGAGAGTCCTGATTCAGATATGATTTTTGGAGGATCTGAAGGTTTCATTATTTCTGCCCCTATTCATACAACATTCAACAAATATTTACTGCATACCTACTATGTGCAAAGAACTATTCTCAAGCAAAGAGGCATCATAACATAGTGATTAAAGAGTGTGGGCTTTAGATTAGTGTTCCAAAAATTGTGCATCATAATTGATTTCTATAATCATTTTAGTCTATTATTACCACCATAAAAGAGAAATGGCACAGAATAGAATATATTCCATTCCACATATATGTATATGTATATACATACATAAGCACACATATATATGGCTTTACATCACACAAAGTATGATCACTGTTTCATGAAATTTTTGTTTTAATTTTCCATTCATATATCCATATGTGTAGACACATATATGCACACATTTATATCTATTTATACTGATTCACAATGTAAAATGTATTCCTTACTATGTATGTTGTCAAAACATAGAAAACACAACACAGTTCTATATCCCTACCACTAAGGGTTCAAGTCTCAGCTTCTGCATTTACTGGCTCTGTGCTTGCAAAGTTCTCTGTACCTCATGTTCTTTGCTTATCAGGGCTTTGGTTGTGAGAGTTAAAGGAGATAATGCACCAAATGTGCTCAATGTGGTGAACAGCATTCAATATGTATATGCATTTTGACAAAAGGTATGAGCTAATTTCATGAAACTTGCTTCATTTGGTACAAGAACCCACCAAGGCAGAGTTATGGATACTGTTAGCCCACTTACAAAGGAAGGAACTACATTTCAGAGATTGTAACTTCCTAAAGTCATGCAGCTGATGGTGTTAGAGCCACAAACCAGGTCTTCCGACATTGTACCACACCCCACACCTCCCTTCCAGCTATTTAAGAGATGCCCATGAAAACAGAGCACACTTTCACGCTGGCAAGGATGAACATGGAGGGAATGAATGAATGAATGAATAAATGAATGAATAAACGTATATAACATTATTTTGACTTTTCTCTGCCTTCCTTTTTATACTCCTTAGGTTTTCATGAAAGGAGCATTTGCGCATGAATGTATAGATCTTTTTCCTTTTAAATTTTGCTTTCTTTACCTTCACAAAGTACATACAGGCTATTGTTATCTACATGAACATACACTAATAGCTTCCCATAATCACAGAAATATTTTTTTATAAATCCAACTAATTTTGAAAAAGAAACGTCTCGCTCTAAACAGCATCCACCATTCTGATCTTCACCTACATTCTTTTTCAGAATTTTGGGCGAGCTCAGCTGATCTGGGAAGTTCCCATTTGGGAGCAAATCTTAACATACAGTAGATACAAATACATCTTAGTATTGTGGGGACAATATTTTTCTCTAAGTAGCTGTTATAAATAGTCTTTTACTTTCCTCCCAAATTTAGTAATTGAAGAAACTTATAAATTCATTTGAGGGAAAAAATTCTGTCTAGGAGAAAAACTCTTCCACATTATCTAAATAGTTGACTTTGTGAAGCTCAGTTCTCTACAGCTGGTGTGGACTTTCTCACTTTCTGAGCAATCCTTAGCTGAGAAGACTCCACCAATATTAACCTCACTGTGTCTCCCAGAATGTCAAAATCTCTTATAAACTTTCACCTCCGCTATTTGTGATTACATATTCACACAAAATTAAGTGCCACATAATTCTTCCTATCCATCTCTTCTTAACTGATGACAGTTACTGAGGAAACATCAATCCATTATGTGTCCCAATACCTAACTCAAGACTTTAACAATTTGGCTAGTTAAGTTCATTCTCAGTCTCCCTATGCCAAGCATTGTTGCCACGTTGATTTAAACTATCTCTATTCCCTGGGCTCTACAGTGTTGACTTATTATCCAATAATCCCCAGTATCAACCACCACAAGAATAAGTTACTCTCCACTAATCGTAGACACGAGATGCCTTGGCACTTGACTCCTATTTGTGATACGATTCCTGTTCATGAACCCTCATTTCACCCTACTCTGTTACACTGACCACTGAACTAAATCATGAAGATAACAGGCACACTTCCAACAGAACCGAGTTTGCTGAATTTGATAGAAACTTCATGTGTGTGCCTTGGGTAGACTCACATATCTTAAGCATTGGAACTTGTTTATCCATGTTCCTGTGCAAGATGAAATGTACCCCTGCTGGTACCAGACCTTGACACAGTTTGAGCTGGAGTAACTTAAAAAGTTGTATTTTCACACCTGCACTTACACTTCATGGTAGACCTTTTAAAAATCTCGCACACCCCACTATCTCCTTTTCTACAAGTTTGTGGCTGTTTCCCTTAATTGTTCCTATTTTTCTGAATATGTATTTGGAGAAATGGAATGAGCAAGACAGATAAGGCTCTCTTTTGCTCAGGCAAAAATGTATTTTTCTCTTTCCACCCCCCAAATGTGTCCAAACCTTAATCATCTTTCAAGGACCAGCCTGGTCACTTAGTCATTTCTCACCCACAGGCCCAACTCCACCCCAGCTAGGACTAAGCTTACCTGATTACCAAGTGCTTCCGGCTGCCTTCACCAATCTGCGACAGCCCCCCATCATGCCGCACAGGGAGCTGGGCACGGATAGGCACCCTGGTTTGGGTAATCTGCCTTGTTCCTGGGCCTCAGACCCTTCCCCATTCCTCTCAGCACAATTCCATTCTGAGAGCATCCCAGATATGCCCCTCCCCCTCACACCTGAGTTTTCCCACTCAAAAACTCCTCATCAGACAAGTCATTGTCTTTGACCAGCAACCACACCTCCTTCAAGTTAATGGTCTCAGAGCTCAATTTCTGACAAGTGGTTCTAGTGCAGAGGTTAATAATATGTCCCCAGAGTCAGGTACAGTAGCCCCCCCTTATCTGAAGTATCACTTTCTGTGGTTTCAGTTACCTGCAGTACAGTACAGTAAGATATCGAGACAGAAGGAGGGGAGAGAGAAGGAGGAAGGGGGAGAGAGAGAGAAAGAGAGAGAGAGATAGAGACCATATTCACATAACTTTTATTATAGTATATTGTTATAATTGCTCTATTTGATTATTAGTTATTATTAATCTCCTACTGTGTCTAATTTATCAATGAAACTTTATCATAGGTCTGTATATATAGGAAAATCATAGCACATTCAGGGCTTGCTACTACCCAAGTTTCGGGCATCCACTGGGGGTCTTGGAACATATCCCTTGCAGATGAAAGGGACGACTCCACACTTGGATTGGAAAAGTAGCTTTGCCTGTTAACTACATGATGGTGGGCAAGACCCATAACTTCTCTCTCGACTTCCTTGTGAAATGGGACAAATTACAGTGCATGTATTGTAGGGGTTGTGAGAATTAAAGGAGATCATTTATGCAAAGCACAGTATGAGCCCGGTGCATAGCACGAGCTCAATAAATCAAAGCCATCGTTATCAGTCCATGTCACCATGCTCTGCCCACCTGTGAGGATGTCCTACGGTCTGACCGATGACCTGGTGATGCCACACCTTTTGGGGGTGTGTGCTGTACCTGCCTGATGAAACTGCTCCCCTGGGGCAGCAACAAGATCATTTCATTCCCAGAATGACTTTCATGACAACTGTGCACAGGCCAAGTGCTAACAGCACTCTTACTGCAGCAAATATCAGGGAGATGCTGGAAAATCTTTTCCAAAGGCCTCGGGTTGAGCATATCGATCATGCAGTATGCGATATTTAACTCCACTAAGTTCAGGGGATGCTAAAACAAGCATCTAATGTGGCTGAAGTGATCCGAACTTCAAGGTGAGAAGACTCATCTAGGAAGACAAAAGGGTCTGGATCTTGAAAGAACAGATCAGATGAAAAAGCAACAATTCCCACTACACAAGTCATTAGATGATGTATGCTCCACTTTGCCACATAGTAATTAAACAAATGTTTCTACTTAATTCAAGGGAAGTAGAGAAGGCCTGTTAGAATGTGTTTACAACAAGAAGAATCTCAGAAAAATGATCTTAAACTGAGGTAGGAAACCTTCTAGGCTTTTTCAAAAGTGCCGTGTCCACACGCATACACACGCACATATACTCTACAAGTTATGTGAACTCTCCCACAGATGATGGGGGCCTGGCCATCTGGTCAACCAGTCCTGGGGACTGGAGTCTGGGAACACTTCCAGGGCAAGCCAGAAGCCAGGTGCACAGACACTGCAAACGGAGGCTCCGTCCTAAGGAACTGGTGCGAGGCAACTGGAGAAAAACTGCAGACCCCTGGCCCAGGCTCCGCTCCCATTTCTGCCACCCCAGGTGACTCAGCTGCTGTGTGGGGCAGTGTCCCTCTCAGCCACATGGCCCCTTGTGCAGGGCTGTCACCTGCCTCCTTCTCCACTGATTCCCCCAACCCAGCAGAGCGCTGGCACGCAGCCAACACTCAGTAAACTGTGTTAAAAGGATGGAACACATCTCCTCTACATGACTTTCTCAATCACTGACCACAACCTCCTGTCCCTCAGGTGGCTTCCTCAAATACCACCAACGCAATTGTCCCACAAGGTCATGAGGTGTGACAGTCCCTGGGCCGCTTCTCCCAGTCAATGCCCTCCTGTTTTCAATGCATTCCCTGACCAGCTTGGCTCCATCACTCTCTTGCAAATGTCCTCAACTTGAGCCCTTCAGTCCTTTATTCAACAGCTCTGGCAAAACCCCAACAAAGAGTGAACTTCATTATTGACCTTTTACCACCACATCCACCCACCCAAATTAAAATCCAAAGTCCTCATCTGGGCTAAGATCCCCAGGGCGTGGCTCCCAGCTTCCTCTCCTTCCTTCTCTCCTGCCACCTGCTCCCTATGCTCCAGGAACATGGCCCCTTTTCCTTTTGTCAGCATGCCAGGTGTGTCACTGCTACCGGGGTGCTCCTGTCTCAGGTACCTGTGTAGCCAACTCCCTCAGTTCCCCACTTCCTTCAGTTATTGGCTCAAATGTCACCTTATCAGAAACCCTCTCCCTAAACATTCTGTATAAAACAGGGCCCTTCTCTCAGCTCTCTTTTCCCCGGTTTTTTTTTTTTTTTTTGGTAGCCAATATCACCTGATGTATTATATAATTATTAGTTTTATATTAGCTTTTTTGAGTAATGTCCATATTTCCTCCCTGGGATGTAAGTTGCTGTATCTTTGGTGCCAATAATAACACCTGATATATAAAAAGGGCTGATTAGAGCTAAAAAAAATGTCTAAATAAATGCATCCAAGAATCTGAATGACAGAGAAAAACTGCAAATTCAGGTAGATTGGTAATGTCACAAAAGAAAGGTCATCAAACTCAGCTGGGCCCTTAACCCTTAATCCTACCAATTTCTTTAGTCAGCTTATTTTCCCATTCCCTTAAGCGATGATTTCAACCACCATTTCTTCAAACTTGTAATCCTGCTCTAACCACACTCCATGCCCCAGCAGATGGCCTTGCCTCCTAATTCAAAGAAATAATGGAAGTGACTAGATGGCCATCAGCCCCTGACTCAGCACCAGTCCTCTCTTCCTTTCTCCACCCAAGAAAGACCGTTTCTTCCATCTGTGCTCTGAACAGAAGCCATTTCTCTGCTTCTCAGAAACCTTTCCAGTGGAATCAAACTCAGTCTCCAGAGTCATCAATCTCAATCTCCCTCTACTGCCCACTCCATCACTTTCAACTCTATTTGAATGTGTTTCAGACGCTCCCATTTAAAATATAACAAGGCCCTAAAGAAATGGAGAGAACGGAGAAGAAAAGAAGAAAGGAAAACTGAAGGCTCCTATCTTCCTGGACCCACATTTTTCTCCATCTCCTCTGGTCCTCAGGGCAACCTTTGCTGGAGCTGCCCACGCTCACCTTCCTCACCTCTGAGTCCATCCACCGCCCTTCAGCAACATGGCTCCAAGGGTCCATCGCCAAGTTACTAAATCCTCTAAACATTCCACAGTCAAGTAATGGGTTAAGGTCCACACAAATGAGGTTAAATTATTGCAGGTTAGTGAAGAAGACAGTCAGTAAAACTGAAATATTACTTTAACCCCACCTCACTGCATAGGGAAGTCCAGCTCTAGGTATTCCTAGAGCTAGCACAGAGCACAAGGCAGTTTTACCTCCTGGCACCAAGATCTGCAGGAGTAAGACAGGAGGGGAGAATTTTTTTTTTTTTTTTTTTTTTGAGACACAGGCTCACTCTATTGTCTGGGCTAGAGTGTCGTGGCATCAGCCTAGCTCACAGCAACCTCAAACTCCTGGGCTCAAGTGATCCTCCTGCCTCAGCCTCCCGAGTAGCGGGGACTATAAGCATGCGCCACTATGCCCAGCTAATTTTTTCTATATATTTTTAGTTGTCCAGCTAATTTCTTTCTATTTTTTCAGTAGAGACGGTGTCTCACTCTTGCTCAGGCTGGTCTCAAACTCCTGAGCTCAAACAATCCGCCCGCCTCAGCCTCCCAGAATGCTAGGATTACAGGCGTGAGCCACTGCGCCTAGTCGAAGGGGAGAATTTTTTCATTGGAATTTGCCTAGAGAGGAGAAGTCTCTTGAAAGCTTCACTTCTTTATCTTAGAAAATGCTTTTCTTGACTCAGAATATAGTATGGGTAACCAGCCTTGTAGCCAGAAAGAACGAAATATATTTTCCTTTAAAACTGAGATCTTTGGGTTATTTCTCCATTTTCAACACTCAACAGGTATTCGTGCCTTCTCAGGATTTAGCTGAAAAGTATTATTCTTGCTATAAGGTTAACATTTCACTATTCTGAATCAAAAGTCTTTTGAATTTAGCAGGGGACAAGAATATTTGTGGAAGCTTCCAGGTCTCTTGGGGTTATGCTGATGAAGGTTTCAGAGCCTATCACTATTATTAGTGAGATGATCCTATAAACAAAATGTTGGTATACATTTTCCCCAAATTCCAGTCCTCAATCCACTCTCATGACCAAGCACCTGTGTTTTAACAACCTAAATGACATACTGCTGCAGGACTGACAAGTGGCGACATCTGCACTTTGATTACCCGTGTCATTCATTTTGGGGGAAGAATTCTTCCACAACATTTCTCCACACCAAGAAACCAGGAATCTATCTATCTATTGCATGAGTCAAACATAAAGAACTGAAATGTCAGGGACCACTGTACATTTGGTTTGATCGTCAGCCAAAGGAAACCTCCAGGCCCATCTCACTAGGCTTGTTTTTTTTTTTTTAATTTGACAAGTTTTTTAAATTAGTTTAAATTACATACACTTATCCAAGACAGACTCAATCACTGTTTCTCTTGCATTACATGACGCATGATGCTTTTATAAGATGAAGTCACTCAATACTGACTTCAAAGGCTTGCCTCAAAGTCAGACTTGACGAAGTCACTCCGCTTTCCCAGGCCTTCATCCAGAGAGGGCAGCTGGGCAGCCTGTGGGTGTCTTCTGGTGTCACTCGGTGGGATGCTTGCACTTCTATTTGCACGAGAGCTGAAGCTATGCAAGTCCTGGTGGAATACTGGCTCTGCTTGAGGGTCAGGCACCTAACACCAACAATGGCCATCAATAGGTTTTAGCACTTCTTGGAGCATTTTTGCTGCCTCATAACAGAATGGGTTAAAGGCAGAGAATCCTGAGTGTGTTAACCAGTGTTCTGCATGACTCTGTCTTCCCATAATACTCCATACGACTCACTCACTAACGGAAGACTCATCACTTCACACTTGTTATGACTGGTGTTCTGATCTGTTTACCCAACTGGATGAAATTTCCCTGAGGGTAAGAAATCACATCCTGTTTATCTTTGAATTCTCTTTATTTTATAAAAGGATTCCTGTTTAAGATTTTTTGACAATAACAAGTTATTACTTGGGTTTGTACATTTTAAGGAAAATGTATACTGCATAAATCAAAGTATGCCTGAATTCTATAATCGTGGTTAATTTGGTGAAGCACTTGATTGACGGTAAAGCACTATTTGACTAATTGAATCAGTGAATGCCTAGAAAATAACATCCTATGGGATTTCAGAGGGGAAACCCAAAAGCAAATTTAGCTTTAATTGACAAAGAGTATTTTTCAGCAGTGAAGCAGTTAGAACTGAAAATCTAATGGGACTTTTTATGGAACTTCTCTGGGTTTTGATTGGCTTATTTAGATACCCCCTGTTCTCCCCACCATCTTCCGCCTCTACACTATAATTGCCAAAATGCAATTTTCCTTCTGAAATGTATTTTTTGACTCCACTCCAGCTGGTTTAAGTAGAGAAAGATTTATGACAAGGCATTAGATGATTGGAAGAATTTCTGTGGTGATCACTGTGGCCGGGAACAACGCAGCCAGGAAAGGACTGGCCACACCTGAGGCTTCACTGCCAGCCATTCTGTGGAGCTACCACCTGCTGCTCAGGTAGGGCCACAGGGACAGGGCAAGAATCTCCATCTCCATTTCCCCAGAAGAACAAAGCATTTCCCAGCACACAGCCATCACATTAACTTGTTCACATCATCGTTCCAACGATGACCTACAGTTCACATGTGGCAGTTTACTTTAAAAGTAAACAGGCTTCCAAATGAATGCCGTGGGAGGTCTTGCGATTCATGGTGACATCCTGTCCCTGAGTAAAGAAACTTATCATGAGTTCCCCAAACTGTTGATGTATTGATTAATGCGTAAGCTACTGACACTGAAAAGAATGCTGATTTGTTTCTGAATCGTGAAGTTTTACAGACTGTCTTGCATGTAGACATTTTAGCCTGTAGGTTGCAATCTGTAACCAGAGACTGCAACCTCTGTGTTGTGCCCTCCAATGAATAAGGACAACTCCAGTATGAGGAGTCCCCCTCCCTTTTCCTAAACTTTCTTACGAAAGCCTTCCAATTTGTGATGGACTCTGGAACACTACCAACTTTGTCGGTGTGTCTTCCTGGGTCTATCCTCATATTTAGCTTCCAATAAACCTTCATCAAATCATTTCTCTCTCAATAGCCCTAATTTCAGTTTACATGAAGTTACCACCAATACAATTTTTTGGCAGAATCAGGTTCTGTACTTGCATGAAAGGATTAAAACTTTTTTCTTTCTCCCTCCCTCACTCCCTCCCTTTTTTTGTAATTTTTTTGGTAGCTTTCCAGTTTCTGTAACATAAGGCACACTACAAGGGAGTTGGATGGGTCTTTAGTGAGCAAGTGTATAATATCTGCTACATAAACAAAGGGATGAGGCCGGGTGCAGTGGCTCATGCCTATAATTCTAGCACTTGGGAAGGCCGAGGCGAGAGGATGGCTTGAGGCCTGGAGATCAGCCTGAGCAAGAGCTAGAGACCATCTCTACAAAAA
>NW_012153174.1:6160691-6209618 GCF_000956105.1 Propithecus coquereli
AAAAAAAAAAAAAAACTATGAAAAAAAAAAAAGAACAAAAATAAAAATGAAACAAAGGGATGAAAAATCTCTCCCTCTCCAGATGAAAACTGCAGACAGGGCCCACTTCAAGGACATACAACCTGTGCAGTAACACGGGGCCCACACTTAGAAGGGCCTTGTATTTGGTTTCAAGAGGCACAGGCAGAATGTATATATTAATCAAATGCAAACAGAGCTTAAAAACAAGGGCACATTTCTTATAAGTGAAATTTTTCATCTTTTTGTATGTTAAAAATCTATTTTTTTTCCTGTGCACTGTCTATGCATGTTATTTGCTCCTTTTTAATGGGTTATTTGCCATTTTTTCTTACTGGTGAGCATTTTTATGTTAGGAAAAATTAGCCCTTTGTAACATGTGTTACAAAGACATTTTTCTAATTTGTCATATTTTTTTAATTGTTTATGGTTTTTTCTTTTTATTTTGCAAAAGGATTTTTACCATATTAATGGGCAATATTTGTAAAGAAATGAAAAACTAACAAGTTAATAATTGACAGGAAAATAGAACTTATGATCTATAACCATCTAAAAACCACCTGCTGAAATGGATTTTTTTTAAATAGGTAAGATATGATATACTTATTTCTCCCATCAACACCATTTTCCAGGAAAATGGCTTCATGTTAAAACTACTATGAGTTTAAAATACTTCCATAGGATTAGTAGAGTCTAGGTGTTGCTACAATTGGCCGCCTAGCATTTGGTAGGGCCTTATTAAATACTGTGATGAATTATCAAATGTAGTATTTCAGGCATGGACAGATTATTATTGAAGAAAACGATGGTCCCCTTGTATTACACTTGGAAACCTCAATCTAGCTTTACATTTAAAAAGGAGGATATTGAAAATGGTATGTCTCAGAGAACAGCAAAACTGTGGACGAATTTCCCTCAGTTATCCAGATACTGAAGGCTCTTCTGAAGCTCAACACTTACTGTGATGTAACAGAAGAAACTGTAACAGAAAAATATGTGTAGTTTTAAGTTTGTGAAAAAGATAAAACAACACCAGACTAATACAAAGAGACACCATGTTAGTAGTAGTAATAATGTTGACAATGGGCTCTAACTCGTACAGCAGTCCTGGTGCTCAGGAACAAACCAAAGGGAACCCCCTTGGGCGTGAAAAACAACCAAAGCGCCTCTGCCCTGCCCTCGGGAGGAGCACTTCACTCTGCATCAACAGGAGGCTGAGGAGAAGGGACCACGGTTTCCACTCTGCTGAGGTTTGTTCCAGAAAGGGCTGAGAAGAGGGCGTGGTGATGGGCGGGGCAGTCAGGGCAAGCAACACTGAGGAGCACAGTGAAGGGCCACTCGCAGAGAGAGCAGTGTGGCCAGCTTGGGGCTGTGTGGCCGCACTCCCAGCCAGGTGGGGAGAAGGCTGCAAGCACTTGCGACCACATGGGGCAGGGAGAAGGAAGGGAGAAGGGGACAGGCAACATTGAAAACAAGAGAATTCACCTGGTTTTACAGATAGCAACACAACAAAAAAGTAGGCTTCGTGGGATTAACATACCTAAAGAGGCTTCATGGTGCGACATGGAGCAGGGAAAGGCGATGGGATGCAAGGATTCCTCTTGCCTTGGTCTTTGTCCAATCAGAATTGTTAACTGTAAAACGTAGCTTTAGAGTCTAAAAAAAATGGTGCAAATTTCATCACTTGCTCACTCTTAGTCCACAGGAGAAAACAAGAATGGGACCAGCTGTGGCAATAAATCACGGCTGTCACTCGGAGGCGGGGGTCTTCCCTGTGGGAAGCGCAGGGCAGGAGCACGTTATGCAAAGATGGGTCTCCAAGGCGGCTCCCAGAAGCCACAGCGTGATCAGCAGGAGCAAAGCTGTACTTTTAGGAGCCAGGCTCATCCTGCGACTGGGAGGGAAGGCCCTCAGCTGTCTGCTCCTGAGATGTTCTCAAAGGGAACTGACAGGGAAACTCGGACGATGCGGTGTCATCGCAGACTGGGGGACTCTGAGGCTCCTGTGCTGTGAGCTCAAAGGGAGTCCTGAGTCTGTGGAGACCCCTCCTCCCACCCACTGGCCTGATGCCAACTACTAAACTCAACAGGGAGGCACCAGGCGTGCCACGCGGGGATATCCCGGGCATCGAATGCTTTTTCATTCCTGCGGATGAAGTTCAAAAGTAAAACAGAGCATCAAGAAATTAGGAATTTGCTGAATTTTCATTGGAATGAAAATAAAGTTCCCCAATAATTGGCTGATTTCCATTTCATTCAATCAATAAATATGTATTAAACGACAACAATGTGCCAGATAACAGATAGTATACGCTGGGATACTGCCGTGAGCAAATCAAAGTTCCTGCTCCCATAAAGAGCACAGTCGAGAAAGTGCAAAATTTGGGAATGAAACTAATCAGCCGTGAGGCTGGTAAAGCCAAGAGTCAATCTGAATCAATAACTAGTTCACAACGAGTGAGAGATACTGAAGAGGTGCAAGCCGACCTAAGAAAATCACATACAAGTGGGTTCATAAAGGAATCTGCGGACACGTCCCATGAAGCCTGCCCCACGGCCTGTCTTTCCTGTCTTCACCGCCCTTCTAGCTCCGCTTCCTCTGGCTGCCTGAGGAGACCCCCCATGTGACCACAGAGAAATCCTCAGGTGTCTACAAGTTGAATTAATCATTTCTTATTCAGAAGAAAAGAAAGACAAGCACTTTGTTGCAAATCACAGCTTTTAGACTAGAGTTCCCGTGAACAATAATTTTTTTCTGTTCCTATTGAATTTTATGTTTGTTCAGTGGAATTTCAGGGCTTTCGTCTCTAAATCAGTAAAACTTTGTTTTTCCTTTGAAGCAAATAAAATAGTAACTCTTTAGCATGTCTCTGCCAATCAAAAAAAAAGTGTCTACGTATTTCTCATTGACAAATCATTCCATTTTAATCAATGGACTTAAAATTTATATTCACTCCAGAGAGAGAGAAGTCTCAATCCCTTGCAAAGCTGAGGCCTCAACCAGACAGAACGACTTACTCTGTTTAATGAACTTCAATGACGGTTTCAGCGTCCTTCTCAGACAGACAGGCTTACTAGGTTTGTTATAACACATCACGTAAAATTTTCCGTTTCACAAATATTTGTATACAATTTTAAAGACCACAAAAAAAGTTGAATACATGGAAACAAATTTGGAACATGGATTGAAACAAACATTTATACATGATGCAAAGACACTTATATTGCTTTCATATTTGATATTCACATTTGATACCAAATTTGTTTCTATACAGTACAAAGTAAACAAGAAAATTATCTGATTATATGACGGGCTAAAAATGATTAACACGGTCATTTTATTTGTTGGCTTTAGTCAAACAAATGAGGAAAAATTCTTAATTCATTATCTACTTTTAAAAATTACAAAAATAATTCAGCTCAATCCTAGCTAATTCTATAACAATTCAAATATAGATTCTGGCAAGGCCTTTTAAAAGGTAAAGAAACCAATTTTCTGCCATTCATACGTGTACAATTTCCATTTAAGTCCATTAGAGGTAGAGCCCAAGCTGAGCAGGGGTGAGTCAGGCAGGCTACTGCTACCCCGGGGCAATTGTCCAAGTCTCTGGCAGAACTCCAGAGTATTTCACAGGGTGTGTGTGTGTATGTGAGTATGAGTGTGTGTGTGTGTGTGTGTGTGTGTGTGTGTGTGTGTGTGTGTGTGGTGTTGTGTGTGTGCTGTGCATTTTTTTCTGAAAAAAAAAAGTATTGACTTTTTGGTTACATTTTTGAAGTAGTAATTACTGAGCAAGTTTATTAATCCACGAAAATCACTAATCCCAAAGATACAAAGACAAATTTTGTTCCAATAGTTTTTCTTTCACCCATGTGGAACCAGAGAATTGGTGTCAGAACTCAATGTCCAGATGTCTAGCAGAATAATTCCATAGAACTACCTAAACACATTACTAGAGTAACTGTACTATTTTACAGTAATATAAATTTTTATTATTTTATCCATGTCTCATCAAGAACAATTATGTGATTTATTCTATAAAGCATAGATCCTAAATATTAAACTACTCCCTAATTTTAGCACATCTGTAACTTGAACAAGTTCATGGTATCTTAACTCTTTCTAGAATAGCACTGTGTGCCCTGGTTCACTACTTTGTATCCCCAACAGAGGGTCATTTGGCACACAGTAGGTGCTCACAAGTTGGTAAGTGTGGGAATGCAAATTGGTTCAGCCACTTTGGAAGACAATTTGGCAATCTCTCACAAAACTAAACCTGCTCTTCCCACATAATCCAGCAATTGTGCTCCTTGGTATTTACCCAAATAAGTTGAAAACTTACATCCACACAAAACTCTGCACATGAATGTTTATAGCAGCTTTACTCATAACTGCCAAAACTTGGAAGCAACCAGGATGTCCTTCAGTAGGTGAACACATAAACAAATTGCAATACCTCCAGACAGTGGAACATTATTCAGTGCTAAAAAGATATGAGCTGTCAAGCCACAAAAAGATATGAAGGAATCCTATATGCACACTGCTAAATGAAAGAAGCCAATCTGCAAAGGCTACATACTATACGATTCCAACTTTATGACATTTTGGAATAGGCCAAACTATAGACAGTAAAAACACCAGTGGTTGCCAGGGGCTGGGGGAGGGAGGCAGGAGCGCAGGGGAATTTTAGGACAATGAAACTATTCTGTGCAATACTATAATAATGAATACATGTCATTACACATTTGTCAAATCCCACAGAATGTACAACACAAAGAATGAACCTGAATGTAAACTGTGGACTTCAGTTAATGATAATGTACCCATATTGGTCCACAATTGTAACAAACGCCCCACACTACTACAAGATAATAATAGGGGAAACTGGAAGTGGCAGGTGGGGGGAGGGGAAGAAGGTATATGGGAACTTCCTGTACTTTCCATCCAATTTTTCTGTAAACCTAAAACTGCTGAAATGAAGATATACTGAAATAAAAGGATTCAGCAGGTCTCAAAAGTACCTTCCTCTGAAGAATATTTACTGAGCTGTTTCTAACCCACAATCCTATAGTTTCAAAGACGGAGAAGTCATTACAACCTAACAATCTGAACCCGCACCTCACCTACAGAAGTCTTTCCCAAGTTGCAGTTCACCGATTTACAAAGAGAACAGAAGTTCATTTCATGAAGTAAGAAAGATAACTTCTGCTGAAAACCAAAATAACATCTAGAGCTAGAGGCCAGGAAATCCAAAAAAGGGAGAATCAAATTTACAACCAGACTCCGGTTAGGCTCAACGAGAAACCCATGAATAAATAGCAATGTCAGTCACCTTTGGCTCAGGAGGTTAGTTAATCAGCAGGCTCGATTACCAGGAATCCCTAATTAAGTTCTGTGCGAAATTTCCTAGCAAACTGGCATTGACTATGAAAACAAACCCTCCTTCTGATGAGCACATATGTTAATGCGCCATTGTAAAAGTGCAGGGTAGTTATTACTGAGTTGTCACAGGCTCATTAATTATCCACTATACTGTATTTAGCTTTACTCTGGTAAATCTTTTTTAATTGCCCAGCCTGCATTTACAGAGCATCTTTATTTAACATGCTCCCAACTCTGTTTATGTTTATGCCTTTTCCAATAAGTCATTAAACAGAGTTCTTAACCAGTACTATCGGAATCCTTAGGAGAACCTGGCCAAGCCCACTTAAGTGCTTTCCTTTCACTCACTCATTACAGAGCATTTTAAAGTTCTGAAGATTGTTCAAGTCTACCCCTCGCCCACATTTCCTCTTCCCTGCCTCTGAAAAGTGCAGGAGACTTCCTTCTCCAACATTTCCAAACTGAGATGCAATCTCTCCCACTGTGAAGGGGTAATTGTTTGAAAATTTGTGTCTGAGCATGTTCCCTGAGCCTCCTCTGACCCTCAGTGCTGCCCACTCAGGAAGGATCAAGACCATGTGCCTTAGGAAAGCGCCCATGACCTGGTTAGTGTGGCCCCAAACTCCCGTCTCATCTGCTGACATTCTTCCCGTCACCCCTTCCATTTCATCCTTCTACACATCACAGCACAAAAATGTCTTTGCCCATTCCTTTCTTTCTGCGTGGCATTCTCTCAGGTCCTCCTCAAAATTTAAGTTACTCCCTCTGTAAAACCTTCCAGGCAGAAGCCCCCTGTCCCTCCTCTATTCTCCCAAACAAGTCTATCCCTCGTTGATAACACAAGGCACCTTTTAGCGATCGACTCTCTTGCAGGAGAGTGAATTCTTTGAGATCACAGAACACATTCCATTCATCTGTGCGTGCTCAGAGCATGCACATAGTAAATGCTCGATAAATATTTATTAAATGAATGAGCAAAGGCATTTTCACTCAAGTATCCAAGCTTAATTAAATCATGTCTGCTTTTCCAACATATCCTAACCTATACAACCACACGATCACATGAATACACAAAAGAAAATGGAAAAAAAACCTAATGGTACAGATATGCATGTTTCTTAGAGCATATTTGATCAGAGATCAAAAATCTAAGTAAATAAGAACCCATTTTATGCAATGAACATTGAAAACATATTTGGAAATCACCTAGTCTCTCTGGAAAAACTAGACTTTGCAAAGATGCCATTTAACTAAAAAGAAAAATGATACTGCACATTCTTCATGGAATGCTAACAAAAATAAATTTAAAAAAGGGCCAGACTGTAACTGGTAATCCCCTCTTTTTTAAGCTACTGACCACTCACTCATCAGTCAAGGGAGCCCTTCCAACACAAGACATATCCACTTTTTGGGGCATCTTTTAAATAGGCACAAGGGAATTCTTTTGATTTTTAGAAATTTTTGGAATTACTTATACAAAGACTAGCTGTATTTGATTGTGAAAATTTTGAATTTCATGTATTTGAGAATGACAAATCTCCTAGCACTTGTACATATTAGAGTTGGACCTTTGAGATAGGTCTCAGGAGGTAAATTTGAAATTATATCACATAGATATAAATACTGCTGGTCTCAGAGAGAGTGCAAGAGAGATGTGACTGACAGAGGGGCTTTGCCTTACGTGTTGGTAGTGAAATTCATAATTCATGAACATACGTGCGGTAGAATGCTAGTATATACAAAGCATGACCACATGCAAAATGAGGATATAAGTACAAGTTAATTACATGCTATTCACATGAGAATGGAACCTACTTAGTATTCTTTGGTATCATGCATTTTCCAATGGAAATAGCATGTGTTTTACCAGTAGATATCAAATGAATGAGACACATTATAGATAAAAGTAATCTGTAATTTTGTGCTTGAAATTTGGTGTGAAAAATCAACCCCAGGAGTAGTTTATCAGAAATATAGCCCAGGTCAATGAAATGTGAATATTGTTCCCCAAGTAGATATTCAATAAGGTGTATAAAAAGAATTGAAATGCTCAGTTTAGGTACCAGTTTTCATAGAACTATAAAGCTGGAAGGGACCTCAGAAATGATCTCACCCACCATTTCATGGTTGAGAAGTTAACAGCACAAAGTCAAGACTCAAATCTGACTCCTTTCATCAGCTGTGTCTCTCCCCATCCTGGTGGTCAGAGAAAAATATCAGTTACTCTTAACTAGTTTCCATTGTTATTATGGTAAAATCGAACCCATTTTCAGCACAGTCTGAAAGGTCAGGAAATGCTTCTCCAAGTGATTCCCTTGGAATAATCTTGAAATAGTAAGATCTAGTAGAAAAAGCATGAGAGTTGGGAACAAAGTTCATGAAAATGAAAATGGGCCCAGATACTTGCTACTTAGTAGCTGTGTGCACCTGGGCAAGTCTCCTACCTTCTCTGAACCTTAGCTGGTTCATCCTCAGATGGGAACAACAATAACATCTGCCTTGAGAGGCTGATGAGAAGATTGGTTGATTGAGTATGAACACATGTGCATGGCAAGTTACCATGGCATTCACAAAGATTCAGTCCTTATTATCATCATCCCATACTATTTATTAAACTGCCAAGCACAGCGTGGTGCTCAGCCTTAAGCAAGGCAGCAAACAGGGAATTCAATGAGCTTTGTGCACATTAGGGGTTTTGTCTCCTAAAGAGTCAGTTTTTACCAGCAGGTAATCTTATTTGCAAAATCCATTAAGTAAACCTGCCTCAGCAGTGAAACAACTGACTGCCTTTTCCCTGGTAACTTCTAGCAAACTCTTACCTAGTATTTTGAAACATTTCACTTTAGATTTCCCTCTTCTCACTCCTCAAGAAGCTCTGACATCATCTAGCTCAGCAATGTCCAATCAAATGAAATAATGCAAGCTACATATGTAATTTTATTTTTTTGATAGCCACATTCAAAAAGTAAAAAAAAAAAGTGAAATTAACTTTGATCATATATTTTATTTAATCCAATATATCCAAAACATTATTCGTTCAACATGTAATCAATATAAAAAAGATTAATGATGTCTATTATCCTTATTTGTATACTAAGTCTTCAAAATCCCACAGGTATTTGACACTTAGCACACATCTCAATAGGGACTAGTCACATTTCAAGTGCCCAAAAGCCATGCATAGGTGGTAGCTACCATATTGAAAAGCCATGCAGGTCTAGAGACTAGCAGGGTAGCCACACCTACTGATAGAGCAGACCGAGAAAAATTAACTTAGTAAGCTCCATGGAAACATTTAAGAACACTGCACAGAACAATCACATCCTAGCACATAGATGGGGGAGGGAACCCTAGCAACAAAAATGACCGCATAGCAACACCAGCTGTTGTATGAAAGGAAAATTAGAAAACTATTACTTTGGAAAGAGGCATTTCTGGGAAGATCATCTTTTCTATAATGTGAAATAAGGAAATCGATAATGTTTACACAAGTATACATTTTATAAGGCACCATTCTCATTATCTCTTTATTCTAAAATGTAGACAGCGATATATTTTGTCCTATTGTTGAATGTCATATTTCTTACTTAGGAAGACAAATGCTAAAGCATGAAGTCAAGCTGAACCATGCTATCTCTTGTCACAGTGTATCCGTGCCATGTGGGCCTTATGGGTCACTGTGGGTATGGACACTGCATGCAGCAGGCTGTTCATCAGAAATCTCTCCATATTGTTTTATATGAATATCCAGCTAACTCCTAGACAGAGTTTAGTCTTTCAGGCCTGGAGTCCTGGTTCCATTTTCTGCTATTCCTACCTCAGTTCTTCCTTCCCCACGTAGACACAGAGGCTCCTTGGTTTATCAGACTAAAAGCTGAGGTTGACGGATGCCCAGAAACCTGCCCTCTCTCTCTCCACTATCCCCTCCACCCAGCCAGTGTGCATGGCCTTTGTCCAACCTCAAGACGGCTTCTTTTTCAGAAACATATGAATAAGAATGCCACACCGGCCCACTGTACTTCTCTGAGCACAGACGACAATCGTCACGACTTGGTGAGGGCCCTTCACTCTGCATTCTCTGTGTCTGGCTCCTCTGAAGCCACTGGTTACCTCAGCATTCAACTCTGTCACGAAGGCCATGTCCCTCTCTCCCCACCTCCCTTCCCCTCTGATGACTCCAGCCCTAGTGGCCGAATGACAGAAGGTGTAAGTACCACATAAAACTGAGAGGCAGGCAGTCAACGTGCTGAATTATTTTCTTACAGATTAGTTCTGAAACATAAACCCATAAAAGAATGGATTTTTAATAAAGGTTTGAATCTTTCACTTCCTTTGCCAATGGAAAATTCACATTTTCCTTACAGTATCATCTATAAGGAAATTCCTCTGTGCGTGTGTACCCATTACTGTTAGTTTCTAAGCAACAACCCTTGCTGTCATGCTAGGTGAGCTAACTGGTGAGAAGGCCGGTTACAACGTCCGATCAACCACATTTCCCATTAACGTACAGCTCAGATCAGCCTTTCCTGACCATTTGAGCTGAAAGGTCCCTCCTCTGTAGCAACAGTAGTTGCTCCATGCTTTTCAAACTCTAATGTGCACACTAATCACCAGGAGATCTTAAAATGCAGGTTGCGATTCAGTGTGTGTAGGTGGGCCTGAGGTTCTGCATATCTGAGAAACTTCCAAGAGATGCCGATATTGCAGGTCTGCAGGTCCCACCCTGTGTAGCAAGGCCACAGCTCCACCCCTGACTTGCCTCCTTTCGTGGTCAGTAAACTTTTTGAGAGTACATTCTTTTAATATATTTTCCTTCCTATAATTTTAAGCAGATGTTTGCAAAGTCCATAAATAACAGGTTATTGTTGGTCACTTATTTTAGTCATTCTATTCTCAGCAACTGATCAGAGTGACCAGGCAGTGATTTGGCCGATGGGCTGCTAATGAGTTTGCACGTGGTCGCCATCATTAAGTGGGAACCTGCCTGCAGTTCCAGCTCTCTGCCCTCCTCTCAGAGGGATCAGAACTTGATATCTCGTCTTGGGCCTGGTTCTCAATGTCGGGCCAGGCAAATATTATATATGTGGACATGAATCAAGTTTCCCTTCAGTTGTACATTTTGAAGCATGGGCATCATGGTTTACTTTCTTGATGCCCTTGATTTTGGATTCTCACCTACCTCTACAATTAGTAAGTTTATTTCTGGCCCTCGCTTGGACTCCCAGGTTTCTAATACATTTCCCATTTGTGAGGATGTGCTTTGGCCTTGACACTCTGGATGCTGACTTCTTCCCTACTTCTGATACACAAAACCCTCAGGTCAAACACACTCGAACTACAGATCCCACTGGTGCCCTCAATATCGAGTTGACTCTATAAACCTGACCATTATCATAACTCGAGTTTTGCTTTCTTTGCCCCGAGAACAAACTCATCTAAAAGGAGCTTGGCCTGGCTGGTGAAGCCTTGCTTTCAGCTTTGCTGAGATGCATTTTATAATAGGAGTCAGTACAATTTTCCTACTCCTTCTCCCGAGGATTGAAAATTTGCTGATTATGAAATAAAATTCTTTATTTTTGTTCATTTTTCTTGTGGTTAAATTTTTCTTCCTCAAGTTAATAGATGCATGTCTTAGACAACACTTTAAGCTCCTATGAGCAAATCAGAGAATACAGCACAATGATGTTTTCTAGAGTATTTGGACATGCTTGCCTGATAAAAACTTCGGGCTACTTCCCCCTTACTTATTTGATTCCAACCTTATTTTGAAGTAGGTAGATATGACATCCTAAATAATTATAACTGATGATTACTTTTCAGAAGTAAGAACACAACTAACATTTATGCTTTCATTAAGATGGTGTTAGGTAACCCACACCCATCTAGAACTCAATGTTTCAAACCTGATCATCACCCCATCAGGAAAAAAATCTCATAGGATATTTGTGGCTGTCAGTCTTAATAGTAGTACATCCCCTGGAAATACAAAACCCTATGGGGCATATTTCCTTTTTTTTGTTATAATAACAGATTTAAATATTATCAATTGTTTGGGAAAGTCTTCTGGAAAAATCCATTTTAAAAAATAATTATTATTAATTTCACTTTTGCAAAACACGAAATTAATTAATGAGCTGAAAGTCTATCAAAACAGAAGAAACCCTTACAAACCATCTACCGCACCTCACTGAAGGGTCATTTTCTCATTGCTACTGTTGCGCTGACACAGTGACCACGCTGCGAACTAACGTTAGAAGTTATGGCGGATCATTTAGATACTGTCACTGCTACAATCGCTACCTTTGCTTTGACTATTGACTCTCTGCTCCTGAAAAACAAAAAACGAAAAAAAACAGAGACCTGAAAAGTAAAGAATTCAGCCCTGAACTGAGATCTTTATTCATGACTAGTATTTGAGCTGCAGAAAAAGGAAGTCAGACTGTCTCCTTTCATCTAAGCACAGATGAAATCTCTCAGACTGGTGGCTCAGAAAGGTAACTTTGTCCTTAGACAGAGTGAACTTGATGGGAAGTCAAACCAAAGTCCCCTCAAGTCTTCTTCAAGTCATGTTCACCGTAGATTCTACTTCTGTGTATACATGGTTTTCTATTTGACTAAGCCTCACTCAGCCCGCATTATGCCCACTGCTCTGTTTATATAAAAGGATTCCCTGACAGGGAAATAGAGCTTGTACGTAAATTAAACAGAAGAAGCAGAACTGATTCAAAAAGCCTCCTTATGATTCATAAAGATGAGAAAATGGTTTGACATACATAGTTCAGATAATTTTAAGATATATATTTAAAGTTTTTTAAATTTAAAATCTGAAATATTGGCATGGGGTTAAAACTTGTTCAGCTTCACAACAGATTTCTAAGATCCTAGAATCCAGGGAATTCACTTCCAGGGAAGGTTAATGCAATGCTTCTTCTTCTAGCACAGTGTAACATATCCCCATTTTAAATAAGTATACTTGTTAAAATATTTTAAACAAGATACTGGATACAGTGTCTCTGTATAGAGTTTAAATTCAATTTTCAGTGTATTAAATCAGTGACAACGTGAGCCAGGACAAGCTTTCAATTTAAAAGCAAATTTAGCTCTGACAACCATCTTCTCACTGACATAATGGATAGTTCTTTTTAAGCCCATGAAATGTTGTTCTTATTTATTTGTTAATCACAGCACTCCAGCTGTGCATACCTCACTACATGAAATGGAGATGGCGATTTTGGCGTCCAAAGTCTGTAAGGTATATATCTTAGAATTAGTGATGTGGAACATTTTTAACATCAGTTTCAAATACTTAGATAAGTGTTTCAATGAAAATAGTTTTATTTGGTTATAACTAAAATTTGGAAATGACACAAAGTTAGTTGTATTAAATAAATAAGCTTACGGTTCTCTGTTCATGTACAAATAATACCAGTTCCTGGAGGTTTAGACACTAATATCATCAATTCTGGAAAGTCCTTTTTAGATCCTCTTTGACTTACATAAACAGAGAGAGGCTATAATGGTGGCCTTAGAAGAACACATATAGACATTCTAGAGCATACACTCTCGGTTCTGGGCAAGTAAAAAGCATCTATAATAAGAGTAGAATCAGAATTTTATACCTGGAAAAAACATAGGAAACTGTTTTTTAACCAATCACATCATACAGACAGAAAACTAAGACCCAGAAGGAGGAAACCAAAAGCAGATCTAAACTTTGTGGGGCCCCAGGAGCTATGCTGTGTCATCTATACACACAATAACACATAACCCAGAGCAGTTAGGTGACCTGCCTGGGATCTGAAGCTATCAGGAAGCAAATCATCTCTTCTGACACCCCATTCAGTCCAGTTCCCGAAGAGACAGATGCCTCTTTATATAAGGTCTATCAATGATACTCTAACTACGACCCCCTCTCTCCGTTTCAGGCTTAGAAAAGACCTAATGGTGTCAACCAGACCACCTCAAGGGGGTTTCTGGACTGATTTACTTTCATTTTAACCCTTCTCTGATTTCATCTGAAATCAGCAATCTGTATTAGTTCTGCACATATGCTAGATACGGAATTAATGTTCTATGATGATAAGAATTATACTGATGATGGTGGTGGTAATAGTGACCGTGGAGGCTGAAAACTTTCTCTGAGTAGACAGAAGCACAGAAAATACCAAAAATCATTCCACATATATTTTCAGATAGCCAAGTGTAGGTAAGAATTCAATGAAAAATACCTATCAGAAAGCTTCCCCACTATGACCATTCTATCAGCAATAACAGGAATGCTAACCTGTGCTTCTAGGCACATTTTTCTCAGAGGGTGACTAGTACTTCGTGCAATTTAGCTCTACTTCCCTAATACCCTAGGAATCTAAAAAGGATCTGGGGTGATTTGTCCTATCATTTCAAGATAAAATTACACCTTTTATAATTCACAGTACCATTAGAAACTCAACAAAGCAACCGAGCAGCAAGTTTAGCTACACTTTCATAAAGGAGAAAGAATAATGCCTGTGTTTTATTCACAGATCAGTATATGTTCACTGAGCATATATACTTATACATGCAACTTCCACAACCATTAGAGTAACCTCATGAGGACTTGTCTATGGTTTTCCTTCCTTGCCAGCCAATGACACCATCACGTTGTTGGAATGAGGTCACTTGCTATGGTGGTCAGAATTGTGCAATGCCATTTAAGAGAATATTTCCTACTGAGAATCACTGAATGTGATTTTGCCCAAAATTCAACAGCACATTACTTACAAGATGACACCTGATTAACATTCCCTCATGACTAGCACCATAGTGAATCTTATATGTGATAATGCATAAGAATAATAAATCCAGTTCTAATTCCTAGTCTTGCTTCCGTAGGTCTAGCTAGTGTACCATACAAATTTCTAAAATAAGTCAAACAAAAAATGTTAACCAGATTAGCCAGTGAGTCCATGTAAAGGGGAATCACCCATTATTTGTTACACAGTGATTGCTGTTATTTATTAATAAATTCATAGGTAGACTATGTCATTCAAACTGTAACATACAGAACATACTTAATAGCAAGTTGTATGCTTGGATATTCAATCACTAAGGAATTCTTTGTAAGTGACTCAGCAAAGATTTCAAAGCTATTGCCCCAAAGATTTGTGGACAATATTCAAAATTGATAGTACGCATTTGCACAGACGCTACATTCAAATGCTCTGTTAAGGCTGTCTGAAATTCTGATGGGGAGTAATAGGTATAAAAAAATTTTTACCCCTATGAAGCAAACAGTTCATAGTTCAAGTGAATAGAAATAATTTACAACCTTTTCACTAGGTATTGCAAAGATACCACATAGATATATATACCAGACAGATTTATGAATAACTTACTCCAATTCATATACAAGCCCAAGAAAATCCATAAAGATCTGTCTGATTGTGTGTGGACCTGTCAGCTAACTCAGAGATTTAAATACCAAATCCAGCACTCAGGGTGTTGTATGGCTCTGTGAGGCTCCAGGGAAGATGCTGGGCCCATAAAACAATGAATAGATTTTAAAGTGGCACAACAGCAGTATTGAAAAAAAATGCATTCTATTTCTTTCATCCACAAAAAAAAAGCAAAAGTTAGTCTGTTATGTTTGGAGCAGAATTTCATGATAGAAATTATCATAAAATCTCAGGGCTAGAAGATCTTCTAGTGTGACCCTCTGCATGATAGTTTAAGTACCTGTACCACATCTCTGCCTAGTTTTCTAAACTATGCTTCGACACTCCAAAGATGGGAAACACTGCTTCTAAGGAATCTTAGTTGATTTGTGGATACCTTTGATTACTTAAAAGATCTTACATCAATTCAAACTCTCTTCCTAGAGGTCTCATCCATTTTGTCACAGAGGGCCTACACAGAAGTCCAATGCCTCTTCCATGTTACGTCCTTCAGTACTTAACAGAGAGCTCTCAAGTTTTCACGCTTCTCTTCCACCTACCCATCCTAAGACCCATCAACCATTTTTCATGTTGCTTCACCCATCCGATATCAGACTGAATACTAGCCTCAAATATGGTCAGAACTATGTGACCTAAAGAGGAGAACATTTAAAATTCTGTTTCAATTTCCACGTATACAAAACAGAAGTGCTACCTCAAAGATGATTAAATCTGAGAATAGGAAAGAGAACATGGAAGCTCTCTGGAAACTTAAAAGTGCTACAGAAATTTAAGGAACACACTTCTGTGGATCAGAAGACCTAAAGTTCAGTGAGGTAAACACCACCATATCCTAAGGAAAACCTTCAAAAAATAACCCAAAATAAACTTTTGCCAATAGTTTACTTTAATATAAATAAAATTTAAAATTTCAGCCAATCTGAAAAACGACTCTGTTACCACACTGAGTCTATTTATATGTCCCAATAACACCCAGACTCAAAGCCAGTGAAGTCATGAATTTCCATGAACGATAGAGACATGATTATGTCAGAGATGAATTGATGACCTATCCTCTGAAACTTTCAACTTTCTGTCATTCCTTTCAATGAAACAGTGTTTTAACACTTTTGTTAACAACTCTCACCCCTTATAATCCTTCAATGGCCCCTCCATGCCTTCAGAATAAAATCTGAATTAGGTTCATTATCTAGCCCAACTAATTCTGCATCCTCATCTGCAGCTACTCTCCCTTATTCACTCTGTATTTAGAGCACACACTTAACCTGTCTTGTTTTCTTGCCCCTCTAGCCTTTATGCGTTGTATCTAAGGCTCTAAAGCCAATGTTCCACTTTATTCAAATAGAAGATTTTTCTCATCCTCCAAACCTTTGCTCAGACATCCCCTCTTTCAGAGAGTCTTACCTGAACTAAGGTGGTTTGTGTTTCCTGTTTCTATCATAGTGCTTATTTCCTGGTACTGAAATAGTTTACTTTTATGTCTTCCTCACTAGACAGTAGATTCCTTCAAAAGATGTGTATTTTACTCAGCTTGGGATAATCAGTAACTAGCACAGTGCTTTGCATATAGTACATGCTCAATATATGTTGAACAAATAAAGTAATTAATACACATAGAGAGGAAACACAAATACAAAGAAAATAGCTATTCAATAAACTCAGCAAATGACACCAATCTTGCCTGACCTATATTAGAATTCAGGAGCAACTCAGAATCAATAAAGCATCTTTTTCAATAGTAAAAGGTATAACCTATATCCTCTCTCTTTTTCTACCCATTCCTTATATCTAGAACCTCTTCATCACTTGCAAATAACTTCTTGCATAGTCATATACATTATGCCATTTAATCATTAAAACTACTACATGATTATGTTTCTCAGCTGGGACTTAATACAACAACCTCAGTATGTCTAAACAGTGTAGCAAGAAGAACACTGAACTGAGAGCTGAACGATCTGAGGTCAAGTCCCCCTTTTATCACTTAACTACTGCTATGTTCTTGGAAAGCTCCCCCAACCTGTCTACTGCCACCTCCAGTGAAAGTAAGTTGTTATTTTTATACATTGTTGTCATCATTATCCAAGTTGTCATTACTATCCAAGTTGGAGGTAGCCAATTGAGCCAGAAAAAGCATAGGCTTTATGGCAAGATGTGCCAGGTTTTGAATCCTAGCTACACTACATAATGATTGGGTGACCTTGTGCCAGTTACTTAAACTCTCTGAGCCAATTTTCTCACATATAGAGATACTAATAATTTTTTTCTTAGGTTACTGTAAAACTTAGATACTACACTTGATCTTAGCCAAAAGGCCGAGAAGCGATGTATTGTAAAACTTAGAAGAGATAAAAAGCATAAGACTATTTATAGATTTTTAAAGTGCTTAATAAAATTATTATTATTTTTCTTGTTTGGCCAGGTTTAAGAATGGCATGTTTCTCAAAGTGCTTAGTATGCCATATCATTACAAAAGTATTTAATAGGTATGCCTTTAAAAAAAATTATTGGCAACTGTACTTTAGCTTATTAAAGGCTCTGAGAAGTCCTGTTGTAGAGAGATCTGTTTAACGTTGTTTAACCTATCATTTTCCCAATTTATCTGAACATGGAACACACTCAGTATCTTAGGAAATACCGAGCGTGACCATAGAGAAGAAACTGCATTTTCACCATCTTTCCCACATCACTCTTATGATAGAGACTCAGAAACAAAACCCCAAAATATCAAAATAGTGAAAATACTCCCCACTCTACCATCCATTGACTTATTGTTTGCAATGTCCATATTTTCCAGAAAACAACTAAATATGTACATACATATACAGGAGAATTTCAGGTAAAATTTTAAGAGTAAACCTTATAAATTCTGACGGAAAGACATCAGATGTAACTGATCATGGGTATGAGGACTAAAAACTGTTCTCATTAGGCATTTGTGATTCCCACTGGCTGAACTTCAATCTTAGTAATTTCTGGAATCATATGAAAAGAATAAGAAAGAAAAGTACTTTCTCATTCATTCACAGGCAGGGTGTCTTTAAAGTCATAAATGCTCTTTTCACATAGTAGCGAAGGTTCACTTCATTATTTCAAATGGCTCTTTCCTAGCATCACCTCCTGTGACTTTAAAAGCTGCCATTAATTTTCCATTAGTAAACTTTAATTAAAATGAATACATATCATTGCTTTTAGCAGCTGCATTTGCAACACATGTATAAATACACTCAAATCTTGTTCACAATGTTTCAAATAGCTATTTTTGAACAAGTAAACACTTTGATGTTATTTCAAAAGATTTATCCACAGAAAGCTTTTAGAATCTAGCCCTTCCCTAAAATAACTAGAATTTCATGGAAATACAATGAACAGTTACCATCCTAGCTAAAATCTATTTTATTGATTCCAGAAAGTAGCATGTTAAAACATGAATAATGACCTCTGGGCTTTGAACCACTCAGTACCCTGGTGTTTCTACAGTATTTTTGTACAACGCATTGAAAAGAAAAGCTAGAAGAGGAAGAGGGATGATTATAATGAAAGGAATCATAGTGGTCTAGGATAAAGGTCTAATACAATAATCCGAGATGAGTTGTACTTCACTAGCTTATTATCAAAGATGCATCTGTTCCCCAAAGTTCCATTTGAATGTTCAATGCTTAGAGAAACTGGAACATTATTAGCATGCATCTGAGTGTTAAATTCCATAATTTTTCTTATCCTTTCTCAATTTCCTACATTAGGCTAAAGTGATTTAAAAAAATACTTGATAAAGAGAAAATGAGGCTGATTAGTCTTCCACCATATTACCCTGGCATCCCCCAAATATCTTAACCACGATCCAAAAATAGTCAGATTAGATGATAATTCAGACTTACATACTAAACAGATTATTCTGAAAATGTTGACAAACATCTGATATTTCCAACAACATTACTTCCAGATGATCATGCATCATCAGACTAAACTTCACAGCCTCTGAGGAAAGTACTATAGAAATGCTTTAGTAAAAGGAGCCATGTGTGACCACAGTTTCTCTAAGGGTTGGGTTAGTTAATGCATTTGTCTGACAGCTGTGGTTTTCTTTTTACATTCAACTTTACCCTTCCATTCATCCTCTCCCTTGATAGCTTTTCTATATGGCCAGTTGACCAAGTGGCTGTGGTCTCTCTGAGACGTTTTTCAGGCCTTTATCTTTTCCTAATTATTTCTCACTTTCTACGTACAATTTCTTGAGAAAATTAAGCATCATTTTTCATCTGGGACAATGTTTGGCTTAGAAGATCTAGTAAATGCAACTATAATTAAAATAAATGACTTCTTCAGGTCACAGAATTTGATATCAGATTTTTCATAAAGCATCAATCTGTAGGAAATACGTATAGTTATTCAGTTAATAGAATTGAGAAGTATTTGCATTATTTACATAAATCTAAAAACTTCAGATGTGATTAAAAGTAAGTGATTTCCAAATTTTGCATAAAGTTTGAAAAAGTTAATAATGGAGGGTTAAGCTTCATTGACCATATTATCAGATTAGAAATGCTAATCATATGCATCCTAGCCACTAAATAATTTAAAAAATTAAATCAAGCATTTCAGTTCTTCATCATACTTGAAGAAGAGCATCAACCTTTAAGTTTTCCCAATAGTCACCCATGGAAAATATAGCTATCACATTTAACCGACATTTCAAAATGTCCCTTTGAGTCCGAAACATGGAGGTGTCTACAACATCAATTTGTCTGACTGTATATCATTTACCGCCTTCCCAGAAAGTATCTGCTTGAAAAAAAGAAAAAGTTTCCCAATCTGAAAGGTTACTATCTACGGCAATTCTCACCCTGCTTTACAAAGCACTATCCTAGGAAAAGTCGTGAAATCATCATACTTGCTCTTCTCAGTTGAAAACACTGTTGTTCACCATAAACAAAAAGAAGTTTATGGTTCTGGCCCACAAATTTTCTGAGTTGTTTCCATATGGGACACTTCAGCATAGTCAATGACTTACAATGTCTTTTAGCACAAAAATAATTACAAATGAAATTGGTAAAGAACACTGGTATAGCAGAGTGCAGCCCCATCTTGGTGCACTTTCTAGGAAGTTTCCTCATTTTGCTTATCCCTACATACTTACTAAGTCATTTTAAAACCAAAAAAGCTCTGATATGTTAGAATCTATATACTTCCATACAAATAGTTTTTGTAGACCTAAAATATTGCTTCAAAAAGCTACTAAACACATATAAAAGTCAAAAGAACATATTCCTGAGCATACTATTTCATTATATTCCTAAGTTCATGCACTGACTGTTGGAGTGATGGTTTCCCTCTGCCCAAGAAGTTTAGCCCCGTTTGTAAGTGGAAGTGATATCTGAGTAAAAAACACTTGGTAGGTAAGATGACAAGTAGCAAAGCAGCCAATGAAGATACTCAGTACGATTAAAGTTTACATGACACCCCACCCCTTTTCCAAAGGTTCTTAGTTATATGAGAAATTAGATATAGGGATATTGCAAGATAATCAAAATGTGCACTATAAAATTAAGTCTGGATCCCAAAACGTGCGCTTACTCATGCTTGGAGATACACATATGAGACAGTCATGTGTCTACTAAGCTCTTCACTTTGAGTATAGTACTTCTCTAGCAGTGATCATTAAAATGAGGGTACTTCTGAACAGAAAAAACTCCCATCCAACTAGAATTAGCAATTTTTCCCAGGGAGAAAAAAAGAAACCATCCAAATTGCAATACACACCTCAAATTCAACATAACAAAAAAAGATTTTTAGAAGATGTGACAGGAATCCTCTCCTACTCAGACAATATCACTAAAAATGGGGAGGGTAGAGTTGTAGCACAGAAAGAGGGCGAAGCTAGTGAAGCAGAGTGGGAAGACAGAGGGATGAGGTGATCAAACCCATTTTGCTGTACTTCCCTTGCTTCTCACTTCCCTCCCACCTTAGGATGAGATCTCAAATTTTAAAAATGTAATCCCAATTAAGAAAAAACAAAACTGAGTGTGACTAGGGTTACTACCACAGCAACTCTGAACGATTTTCGTGCAAAAGCAAAGCAGTGGGGATGTAGTAGCAGCAGCAAATCTCCCTCTTCCCCCACCCCTGATACGGTACCTCCAAATTTGCCCGAGCTGCAAGATGTGGATGAGTGACTGCAGGAGCCAGATGCAGAAGGAGCAGGACGCAGACCTGTGTTTGCCGCTGGCCCGGGTGGCCCCGCTGCTGTTGCTGCCGCTGTTGGCGGCAGCGACGTTGCTCTTGCTGGCGTTGGATGCTTGCCTTTGCGGCGTGGAAGGACGAGCCTCGCCTTCCCCGGCTGCAGAACCACCGCTGACCACGGTCTTGCAATCGGCTCCAGGCTGCGGGCAGCTGGCGGCTGCGGCCGTGGCGCTGTCCTCGGTGCTGAAATCGTGCACAAACCAGCGGAAGCTGAACACTTGCACCGAGAGCGAGCCGAGCACCACGAAGAAGAGTGTGAGCCCAAACCACCAGCGCTGGCCGCGCAGGTAGTAGTCTACGGCGAGCCAGATGTCCGTGCCCACGTCCGCGAAGTACACAGCCACCGCGGCCAGGATCCAGAGGCAGTCCCACAGCGAGTAGCGCCGCTGCTCCCTGCCCAGGCGCAGGCACAGCGCCGCCGAGCCCGCCCCGCCGCCGCCGCCCGGGCCGCCAGCGCCGCCGCCCGAGCCGCCCGAGCCCCCGGAGCCGCCGCTCCCGGCACAGCAGCAGCAGCAGCGCGAGCAGCCGCCGCCGTCCGGGCAGCAGCCGCCCCCGGCCGCCTCCTCGTCCTCGGCTCCCGACCCCGACGGCAAGCCCGGAGCCAATCCCTGCACCGAGCCCGAGTGGTCCGAGTTCTGCAGCGGGGTGAACGCCACGTCGCTGCTCTTCTTCATCTTCAGCCTCCCGTCTGACTTAGCGGCCATGATGCCTCCGAACCGGAGGAGAGCCCTCCTTTATCTGACACCTTTCCCCGCTGTCTCCTCCTCCCGCCACCTCCTCGCCGCGCCCCGGCCTCCTCCCGGCAGCGCGGCTCCCCTCCTCCTGCTCCTGCCGCTGCGCCTCGCCGGCCGCCCGCCGCCGCCGCCCGCCGGGCTGGGCGCTGGGCCGGGCTAGCGGCGCGCCTGGGGCCGGCAGGAGCGCCGCCTGGCTGCCTGCGCGGAGCCAAGCTGCTCGCGGCGCCCCGCGCGCGCCCCTGCCCGCCGCCCGCGCTGCTCGTCTCCCTGGTCCCGCGGCTGCCGCCCGAGCCGCCGCCGCCGCCAGCAGCAGGAGCAGCAGCGGCCGCCGCGGCGCTCCTCGGACCTGCACATTCCTCTCCTCCCCTCGCGCGCGCTCCCTCCTCCCGCTTCCTCTCCTCCACCAGCTGACTCCGAGGGAGAGGATGACCTCATCCCTTCTCTTCCAGCTGCCGCCGCTCCCACCCTGGCTCGGGAGGGGCGAGGAGGAGGAGGGCCCCGGAGGAGGGGCTGGGACTGAGGGGAGCGGCGGGCCGGGGGCGGCGGCCTGGCCGGTCCCGGGGGCCGGAGGCGCGGCCGAGGGGTTAGGAGGCAGCAGCGGAGGGCCCCGCTCACGGGATTTCGGAGATCGCCGGGTGGGTTTGAGCGACACTGGGGGAGGGGCAGGAGCGCGCCGAGAGGAGGGTTCCCCGCGGCCGGCCCTCGCGGGGGACGGAGCAGTGGGCACGGGCGGGTGTGGCGGCGGCGAGGGCCGGAGGGGCCGGGCCTCTTTGCATTCGCTTCGCGCCGCGGGTACCTGGACAAGGGCTGGGTGCGGCCGGGGCCGGCGAGTGTGGAGAGAAGCGGTTTAACTCGGACACCGGGGCCCCGTGCCGGCAGCGGCAGTGGGCGTGCCCCGCCGTGCAGCGGGGAGGGAAAAGGCGCGCGGAGCACGAGGCCGCGCAGGCGGCGGAGCGCGGGCGGCTCAGTCGGGAGCCCCGAGCCCGCGCCCTCGGGGGAAGCAGCGGGCGTCCCGAGGGCTCCGGGATGCGCTGGCGGGCGGGGCCGCTCCGGCTCGGGGAGGGGGGGAGGCGCTCTACTCCTCCGTGGCCCGGGCCCACGCCCCCCGCTCGTGTCCCTCGCCGTCCTCGGCGGCCGGGCAGCGACCGAGCCGGGAGGAGCGGCAGCCAGGCGGGCGCGCCGGCGGCCCGGCAGGTGGGCAGCACGCATCCCTGGCAGTGGCTTGCAGCGCGCGGGGACTGCGGGGCGCGGCTCACAGCCGCGGGAAACTGAGTACCGGCCCCGCCCCCTGCCCGCGGGCGGGGAGCGGCGGAGCCGGGAACTGGCGCCACCTCCTCTACTCCAAAATTAGAATTAGCTTCTCTTAAAGCTGTAGGGGTTGCAAACTGGCTGTGTGGTCCCACAACTCCAGAAATGACTGGAATAAATTAAATCTGTGATCGGAATGGTTCAAGCAGAATACAAAATATGTTGCGGTTTTAAAAGATTCTTTATCCCCAATAAAATATAGGATCTTCATTTTGTTTTCAATAAGAAAATTTAAGCTTTGATTTGTCTCACTAAACTTTTGCAAATGTAAGAGACAGAGAGTGTAATTCTTAAATTATACTGTGACTCATGTATTTTAAGACCAGAGGGAAGTGAGGCAACAAGCGCTACACTGCCACTAAGAGCACCAGTTGGAATCTTCTAAATCTGGAGGCGAACCATAACACCCCCAACCGCCCCGCTTTCCTGCGCTAGGTGCCAGGTGAGTTGGAGCTGGTGTACGGTGCCATTCTTAATCAGCAACATGATGAAGGCCAAGTGCACGAATATCTCTGCACGTGGAAATAGCCACCGCACTCATCTCGTGACACAGCTCATCAGCTCTCTCAGCACCAGGCTGGACAAAATGTAATTAGTCCCGCCTTCTGGACGCATTGTCCTTTATTCTCGCAGACTGGTGCCAGGGCCCTGCTTACTTGGCCTTTGCCTGACATTCTGGTAAGAGGGTGTTGGGTCACAGAGCCTACAAATGATGATATAGTTTGGATATTTGTCCCCTCCAAATCTCATGGTGAAATTTCATCCCCAGTGTGGGAGGTGGGGCCTGGTGAGAGGTGTTTGGGTCATTGGAGCAGACCCCTCATGAATGGCTAGGTGCCCTCCCTACAGTAATAAGTGAGTTCTGCTCTACTAGTTCATGTGACAGCTGGTTGTTCGAAAGAGCCTGGCACCCCCTTCCTCTCTTGCTCCTCTTGCCATGTGACACACCTACACCCCTTTTGCCTTCTACCTTGATTGGAAGCTCCCTGTAGCCCTTACCAGAATCAGATGCTGGGATTGTGCTTCTTGGAAAGCCTGCAGAGCTATAAGCCAAATAAACCTCTTTTCTGTATAAATTACCCTGTCTCAGGTATTCCTTTACAGCAATGCAAAATGGACTAAGACATATGGCATGCACAAATCCAATATTTCTAGCAAAAGACCTGGCCAAGTGGTAGCTGAGGGGCAACACAGTGCCACTGAGCCACTGAAAATGCCAGGCAAAAGAGTGTATTCCTAAATCCAGCTTTAAAATTAGGTCCTCCTAGAGTAGGAAAATCCTTTTTTGGAAAACACCTTGGTTCTATTTCCCCAGAGTTGAAACCTAAGACTCTGTCTCCAGGGCAGTACTGCTGATCTACCCTGTGCCAAACCATTAGGGAGAGGAACGATCTCTTAGGTAACTGGGTCCTAAGGGATAGAGTGTGTTCTAGGTCAAATGCAATGCCTTAAATTGCACCAGACGTGAAAAGGCCCTGCAGAGTATGTGAGGTGTCGCAGACCTGTAGCGACTGCAGGCTCCATGAGAGCAGGATATTTCTTATTCGGTTATATCCTCTGCGCCTAGCACACCTCATGCACAGACTATTTGCTCAATAAATATTAGCTGAGTGAATGCATGGATTTATAGAAAGAACATTCCATGATAGGAAGAATGCTGCATTCTGTGCTGACAAATGTTCCCATGGAAACATAGGAATTATGAGACTTTTCCTGTTAGGTTCTAAAAAGAAATAACTAGTAATGGTTTCCTTATTAATACATTTATTCGAAACCGTTCAGAGTCTCTTTAAAGTTGCTGTCTGAACCGTCTCTGGAAAGTAATGGCAACCCCCAGTTAGTGGAAGGAGTATGCAAGCAGGAGGTCAGAAGATATGCTTTCACGTCGGGCTCTGCTAATTACTGGCCGCATGATCCCGGCAAATTACTTAATACACAGGATTAATATGAGGATTAGATGAGATCATGTATATTACTGGGCTTTGTATACAATATTGTTCTCAAGAGTCTCTAATCCCATAAATCTGGTAATCACATCTCAGGATGTGGATTTTAATATTACCTGCTCTATCATAATCATTGCACCTGTCAAGGCAGATGGACACAATGGCTTAGAGCTCAGAGTCTGGAGTCAGAGTTGTCCTTGGGCATGCTATTTAACCTCCCTGCCTCTCATGTTCATCCTTTGTGAAATAGAGGTGATAATGGTCTCTAGAATTCAGTGTTGTTGCCAGGAACAAATAAAAAGATGTGTGTGAACCATATGACACTGTGTCCAGCACACTCAACCCACAACATTCTGTAAATAATCATCCTGTTTCTTCCAGCCCCCTCATGTTTTCTGACTTCACCCTAAACTTATATGCTTAGCTAGTCAACTCTACCTAAAACTAGAGTTCCTCGAAACACAGTCCTTGGACCACCTACATCACAATCACTTATTTAATACAGATTCTTGGCCTATCAAAAATATGATCTCTCCTTCAATAATTTTGTCTTCTATCCAGTCTCAGAGATTTATTCCCATTGTATAACCTAAATCCTACCATTACTCAACAGCTTCATAATCTCAATTTCAAGTATCCCACTGTCTGATTAACTCCTCCAAACTGGTTCACTCACTCTCTCAAGTACCCTTGAACCTGGATTCTACCTCATTTTCATGTCCCCGACCCCTTCATGCCTCGCCTGTCTTCTTCCACTGTGCACATTTCACATTGAGTCACTAAAAACACCGTTTGCGCGCATGTTCATCTCTGTTGTCCCTTTACCTGACAAAATGCCAGCCCTGGTTAAACGCTGTTCTCTGCCTCATCGAGGCCTGACCCGGTGTGACTGTCATGGCTGTGGAAGCGTGGCCATGCTGACTGCACTCCTGTAGGTCTTTGTCCTTCAGCCTAAAGTGGGCCCTGAGGCTGGTCAGCACCACACCCCATCTTCCTAGTCCCTTCGTATTTTCTCTTTTAAATTATTATGTCTTTTCTTATTTTCTCTTCTCAAACTTGAAACACCTCCTTCCCCATTCTTACACTCTGCTGATGACTCTGCTTCCTACTTCACTGAGAAAAATGAAGCAATCAGAGCAGAACCCACACGATCTCTCAGCACCTTCTCTGCCCACTGCCTAGCATTCGAACACCCTACTCAGCCGCCTGCCTCTGCAAGGCCACCTCCCCCACCTGTTCTCCAGCCTCTGCCCGCGTCGCTGCTCCAGAGCGCCAGTCCACACTCATTTCCACAATCGTCAATCTCCCTCTTTGCCGGATCACCCAAATCAGCGTACAAACATGCTGCCATGTGTACACTAGTTTAAAAACGAACAACACAAAACTTCTTCTGATTCCAATTCCTTTTCTAGCCATCATTGCATTTCTCTGAAACCTTTTACAACAAAATTCCTCTAGAATTGCCTAACCTTGTTTTCTTGATTCCTGTTCTTTGATCCTCTCCTGAACATACTCAAGTAAACCAATAACGGTTCCCCTGGAACTGTTCTTGCCAAGTTGCTGCTGGTATCTCCACGTTACTAAACATCTCCGTTCTCACCTTACTTGAACCCTCAGCAGCATTTGCCACAGTAGCCATTCCCTTTTCAGTGAAATCTGTTCTCCGCTTGGATTATACTACATCACACACTCTGGCTTTTCCCTCGTCTCAAAGCCTACTTCTTTGCTAATCAAGGGTCCCTTGCTAATTCTTCCTCACTTCTCCCGTAAGCTCAGTCCTCAAACCTTTCTGTACGTGTTCTCACTCCCTTGATAATTTCATGAACTGTCACGTTTAAAATTTCTCCTATAGGCTGGCAATGCTGGTATTTGTCTCCCCAGGCCGGACACGTCCCCTGCACCCCAGCACATACCTGACTGCTTTCTCAACATCTCTGCTTGGTTACCTGATAGATATCTCAAACTTAAGACGTCCAAAACTGAACTCCTCATCTTCCCCTCCAAAATCTGCTCCCCGCTCCTCGTTTCATTCAATGACAACTCTGTTCTCTGAGTTTCTGAGGCCAAAACAGGATGTGGGGGAGGCAGTCATCCTTAGGTCTCCCACACCTAATCTGCCAGAAAATACTTTTGGTTCTACCTTCAAAATATACTTTTGACCATTTTGTAACATCGTCCCTGTCCCCACCCCCGGACTTGATTCACAACTATCTCCCACCGGGATCTTCGCCTCCGTACTGGTCTTCCTGTTGTCATTCTTGTTCTGCGACATCAGCGTGGCAGTCAGAGCAAGCCAGACCACGTTGTTCAGCTACTCACTGATATTCATCAGGGCTGGCCACGCAATTTGTGAGGCGAGAAAAACAAAATGTAGGACCTTGGCTGGGGGAAGGGAAGTCAGTCTCCCTTCTCGTGGGCCTCTGCCCCAACTCACAGTGGACAAGCAATCGCTAAGGGATTGCAGCCTTCATGCTGGGACGTGCTCAGCGTCTGGATCCTGGGTGGGCAAGAGGCCCCTGATGAGTCACTGGCTGAAGGTACCTGGGGCTGCCAGCCCAAGGAGGGGAGGGCCACAGCTTGCCTCACCCCAAAATTTCAGAGGGCACATGCTTGACCCTAATGCTTCCCACTTCTGTGTCCAAGCCCCCACTGGGGTAGTGGGCAACAGCAGTAATGGGTCAGGCGTGGGAGCACAGAGCGAGTGGCTAGACAGGGCGGTGAGTGGGCATCTGAAAGCACATCTTAGGGAGGCAAGGAGGCAGGATCTCATGTGGGCTGAGGCTCTAAGGCCCTGGCACATGCTCCATCCTCCCATTGGACTTCACTTACAAAACACAAATTAAATGATAAAAGATGGCAATTCTAGAGCACTGAAGCCTGAGGCTCTTCTGAACATGAAGCTCTGTATATCTGCATTGGTTGCACACACATGAAGCCAGCCATGGCTCATAGTTATCCAGGAACTTCTCATCTTGCACCACATAAAAAGAAGAGTTTTCATATGGCATACAAGGCTCTTTGTAATCTGACCCCCAGACAGCCAGTTTCCCTCTGACCCTACTTCCTACTCTTCACCTACTCCCTCCCTCCATGCCAGCTACACTGTTCTCCCTACTTGTTCTCAGACACACCAGGAAGGCTACTGCCCCAGGACCTTTGCAAATGCTGTTCTTTGCATGTCATCCTTGTGCAGGGGCCATGCTAATCTTCTCAGTATTGTTCCAACTTTAGTAGATGTGCAGAACATTTTTAGTATATGTGCTGCTGAAGCAAGCACATGGTCTTCTCTTTCCCTTACTCAGACACTAGCTCCTACCTCTAAGCCACAAGAAGGAAGTTTCACTCTGTTGCCTGCCTACATAGGGCCCTTACAATTCTGATTTCCCATCCAACATTCCACCTCATTTGGGGGCAAAAGAAATGGGGAAACAGGACAGCCTTCCATTCTACAGAGAGCTAACACATTTCCTGCTGGGCTTTGTGCTTACCCAAGGAGGCCCCAGCACAGATACCACACTGGAATCTGCCTTGATGCTGGCATTTGCCATGAAGATTCATGCCAGGTGAGTTTGGAGTGTTGGAAACAGGTTTGTTAGGGCCCACCTAGGATGTTATTTCTATTTTCTTACACTCAAAGCCTAGAGAAGGAATATATGGAATTTTTAAAAGTTAAAAACATAACTGCTATATATTTGTTCATTAATAAAAGCTTCTTTTGGGGGGAAAAAAAGCTCTAACCCTGTATTGCTGAAGTAACTGAATGCTACTGAGACAGTTTCCCTAATAAATTAGCCAATGATAAATGTCCCAGAACCTTTTCTCTAAAGTCCATCCAGAAATCTACCAAGTATCAAATTTTTCACTTACAGTATTGGCCATAATTCTGAGACATTTGTAGACCTTTGGATCCAGTCATTTCAAATTAGTGCTGAACTAGCATCTGGGACTATTCTACGAGTTGGTAGTAATACATCATGTTAGAGCTGTTGGTTCTTGTTTAGTGGCCAGCGGCCCCCACCCCCATGCCAGGATGACTTGTACCTCGAGATCCCGGGTGTGGGGAGATTTTATCTCTTCTCCAGACATCTGGACCACACTCTCCCTTGCCTCACTCCAAGACCCATTTTTGCAACGAACTCTTATCCATTCTTCAGGTTTCCATTTAAACGAACGGAAGAAGACATAGCTTTTAATGTCATGTAACAATACGAAATAAAAAGTTTAATGTCATGTAACAAGAGGAAATAAAATTATCTTATGCCCTATGTTTTTTCAACACAATTGCCTTATTAAGGTCTCATTACACATTTGTGTAAGAACCCAGACAGGCCTACTACCACTGTTTAAAAAGAGAGAGAGAGAATCAAACAAGATTTTGAGAGTTTGGAAGACTGCTCAGTATCACAATTCTCATGGGATAAGTTAAGAGAATGTAAGGTTTTCCTCCAAAAAGCTATAGACTCTTGAAGCATTTAAAATAAATAGTGACAGGCCTGGTTTTGTGTTTTGGAACACCCATTCTGGTAGCAGAGTGCAGAATTAAAGAGGACCTTGTACAAAACCCTTCTGATTTATGATATTCTACTAACCTGCCATGTGTACTTTGTGCCCACAGCCAAACACGGTGTCTGGCTTATTAACAGGCATTTGATAAATATTCTGGGAAAGGTTTTCCCAGACAAATGCTCTGCAGCTCTTCTGAGGACCATTACAACTATAACTGTGGCTTTTGAAATGCTCAAGTTCCAAAAGCACAGCGACTACTGAAATGCAAAAAAAAAAAAAAGAAAAAGGAAAGAAAAAGAAAAGTAAAAAAAAACTAAACGAAGATGGCTTTTAAACAAAATTCAAAATTTAGAGCAGTGCTAAAAAGCTCACAGTTTAACAATGAATTGAAAAAGAAGCAGTTTAGTGCTAAGAGATACAAAATGGTCAGTAGAGGAATTTAGAGGTTTGAATTGCCCCAGTATCTTAATTTAATTTGCAAATTGGCATAGCAATATGAATGAGGTGAAGGAAAATAAAATAGGATGTAGTTTAGGGTCCTAAATGAAGTGTGTCAAAAGCAAGAACACAGGTTTAGATTTGACATCAAAACAAAGAGGGAGCCCTGGGTCTCCTTCTGTCTTCATAATAACCTCTGACTGGTTAGTGCATTTTGTTTCTGAAGCATGTTAGTGAGTCATTTAGGTCTTAAAATGCATTTTCCCACAGGAACAAAACAGTAAATGGTGATTAAATCCCCAAGTCAGCCAGTAAAAACCTGTTTAACTCTGGCATAGCTAAGATGAACATTTGCAATAGAAAAGCAGAAATCACATCATTTCCTTACTAACACAGACAATTTTTAAAAAATACCATAGGATAGAATAAGGAAGACTTATTTTTATTAGGTTCTCATATGTGAGAGAAAAGTAAGAGAATTAAAAAGTAAATGAGCCTCTTCCTAAGAAGGAGCTTAATTCTTCCCGCCACCCTCCAAGCTGAATGTGGCGTGCACTTAGTGATTGGCTGCAAAGAGCAGATACCTGACAGCAAGCATCCCTGAGAAGATGGAAGGAGGACACTTCACTTCTGCGGTCTCCTTCCCCCTGTTGGGGAATTTCCATGCCAGTTCTGCTTAAAACCGCAAAGCAGCTAAGTAGAGCAACTAGGTAGAATATGCACCAGCTAGCTGAAACCACAAAACAATTAAGCAGAGTTATAAGCCTGTCATGACTATACTGTTTGTTATAAGCCTATCATAACGGTACTGCATATAAAAACTGCTATTAATTGGCTAACTTTTAATGCTTTTACTAATTGGTTAACTTTTATACTTGTGTGTGTTGTTGGATAAGACTAACCCCCCCCCCAAAAATATAAAACCTGACAAAAACCACGAAGAGGTGCTCAGATTTTGGAGGCTTGACCCCATCTGAGCCGCCGGCAATAAAACTTGATGACTCTCCAACTCTCTGCCTGCCGCTCGGTTATTCCCCTGGGACCGGTCACTGTAACACTTGCCGTAACACCTCAAACCTACAACCCCAGTCTAAACATTAGGAAAACAAAACGGAAACGGAAACGAAGAGACCCTCTACTAAACATCTGACCAGTACTACTCAAAACTGTAGCAGTCCTTAACCCCAAGGAAAGTTCTGAGACACTGTCACAGCCAAGAGGAGCCTAAAGAGACAGGAGTAAATGTAATAGGGTGTCCTGGATGGGCTCCTGGAATAGATATTAGTGGATCAATCAATGCAATCTGAATAAAGCCTGTAGTTTTTAGTTAACAGTAAGCGACCAATGTAGATTCCTTAGTTGTAACAAATGTATCAAACTAATGTAAGACATTAACAATGGAGCAACTGAGTGAGAGGTACGTAGGGACTCAGTACCATCTTTGTAACTTTTCTGTAAATCTAAAATTATTCTAAAATTAAGTGCATTTAAAAATTGGAATAACTGGTACTTTGAAAAGGTCAATAAAATCAATAAATCTAAAAGCAACATTGGTCAAGAAAAAGAGAAAACAGAAAATTACCAGTATCAGGCATGAAAGAGAGGATATCACTTCAAATTCTATTGGAATTAAAAAGATAGTAAGGCATGGAACTACCACAGGGCCCAGCAGTTGCAGTCTTGGGTATTTATTTATCTAGGAGAAATTAAAATTGATGTTCACGCAAAAAGGAATATTCATGGCAGCTTTATTCACAATTGCTGATAACTAAGAACAATGCAGACGTCTTTCAGTGGGCGAATAGTCAAACAAACTGTGATGCTTCCACACCATGGAATACTATTCAGTGATGAAAAGGCACAAACTATTGATACGTGCAGCAACTTGGGTAAATTGCCAGAGAATTTTGCTGAGAAAAAAAAGCCAATCCCAACAAGTTCCATACTGTACAGTTCTCCTTATATATCATTCTTCAAATGACAAAAATAAAGAAATGGAGAAGAGATTAGTGGTTGCCAGGGATTAGGGACGGAGGGAGTGACCATAAAAGGGTATTGTGGTGATCGGGACATTCTGCCCCTTGACCCGTGGTGTATACACGTAACTACGCATATGATAAGTTGCACAGAAGTGAATATACACACATGGACAATAGGGGAATACTATAAACAATTTTACACCAATAAATTCAACAACTTAGGAAAAAAGTCTAAGAAGGTTTTATAAAGATATCAATGGAGACCTTCCCACTTCTTTTATAAAATTTTAATAATATATTTTATTTAAGCCAATATATCCAAAATATTGCCATCGTATGAATAGCACGCAATCAACATAAAAATCTTTGAGATATTTTACTTTTTAGTAACTAAGTTTTTGTAATCTGGTGTGTGTGTTACCTGACAGCACCTTTCTATTCATACTGTGCACGTATCAAATGCTCAGTAGCCATGAGTGGTTGGTGGCTACCACGTTGGACAGTACTATCCTGTTCAGATTCATAAAGAACATGTGATGCCTGCTCTCTGTAATGGTGGTACACATATAATTTTATTCTGAGATTTTTAAGTTACATATCAATGGGATTGCTTTTCCAATCTCTATCGTTATGGTTTGTGGGTAATAATTACAAACATCCCTTTTCCAGCCCTCCGAGTTCCAAATCAATTGGGAACCAGACACAAGTTTCACATAAATGTAGGTCAAAATATCAGCTTCGATCTAAAAAAAAAAAAAAAACAAAACACAGGTGCATTGGACAATGTGTATTCTACCTGTGTCCATTCTGCATTTCCCAAACCTGTTCCAACTCTAGCTTTGGCCTACTTGTCTGCATGGGGATGTGTAGAGAGACTGAACTCTTGCTGGCAAACTCCCCTTACAGAAAGGGTTGATGAACTGAGTGCGACAGGGAGGCAGTACCAGGAAGAGACTTTTTCCATCTTCAACAATCAGATGAACAATTTTTACTCTGTTTTTAGAAGGAAGACATTTGGAAAAATTCTTTCCAATATGATTTCACCCTGGGGAACAGAGTGGACCATCTCCCACTTCCAAGAGCATTAGAAGCTGAGGGCACGGGTTCTTTATTCTATTTTTACCTGAAAACTTAGAGTCTTCCTTTTCTTTGATGCAGATATAGCACTAGCATTTTTAACTTTAGGGCTTTGGGGATGTGAAGGGCTAACAAATAAAATTCACCTGAGACAGGAGAGAGGAAATGGGAAAGGAGTGAGGCAAGATTGAATTTTAAGAAGGGGACAGTTGGAATTTGGAAGAGGCTTAGAAGGAAAAATGGAAAGAACACAATGTGTTTTCATAAACAGATGAACTTACAAAACTGGGCGAAATGAGGCGAATGGGAGGGAGTGGGCGCTGTGTGGTGCAGCCAGCCTGGCACTAGAGGACGGATGCGGAGGGCGGGCAGATAGGATGGAGCCACAGACAAGAGCGTCACCCCTCTGCTCCTGGGTGCTCCTCTGCCAGATGAGGGGATGGCACAAGGCAGGGCTATTCTGGACACTAGGAACCATCATTCCAGGTGCTCACACCTGTCTGGGAGGGCATAATAAAGGACATGAGGGGAGAAGACACTGATCAGCAATATACTCAGGTGGCAGGCATATGTACTGAACTATACACAATTACTAATAATTTCACAAGAAGGTAAGTACCTGGAGACAAAACTATGAATCTAAATAGATGGGATCTAAATGGAATCTAAACCATGAATCTAAATACTCAAGGTGTAAAAAGGTGGCTGGTGAAAACGGGCCCATGGCAATCTGAATTGCTGTGATGTCCATGTTTCTGGTACTGATGTGAGCAAATTCCACTCCACAGCACTGGGCCCCACCCCCCTTACTCCTCGTCTAGGTTGGCTCCTTGTGTTTAAAGGGAGTGGAATGAGCTGTGCCGGAGGTTTCCAGAGACACTCCCCCTTCACCTCCCATCTTCTCCTGAATCCCCCTGGCGGCAGGAGGTCTCAGCGAGAGCTGGCCCCTGCTCCAGCTGCCACTGAGCTCCTTCTTCCTCATTAAGTTTCCAAGTTCCTCAAGAAAGAGTATTATTACAAACTGCAGTGATTCATGCATGCCTCAGAAAATAGGAAGGTGTAGAAGGCAGAGGAAATGAAAACTCCCTATTGTTTGTCTAATAAAACTGGAAGTAATTGAAAAACCCAGTGGCTTTATAGTTCAACTTTTCTTCTTCATAAGTTAGATGTAGATTAAAATTGTTTTTAATTATTCTGATAAAGATATGACTCAACATAAAAATTAAAATATGCAATGCTAGAATAATACTCTCATACTCAAGCTTATACTGTACTTTCAAAAGAAAAAAACAAAAACCTATCCAAAACAAACGAACAGAAACACTCAATACTCAGCCAGAATCATAACAGCTATTTAATGTTTTAATGTTCCTGCTGCTTCCAAAAGGCTCTAGTGTGTGTTACCAATAAATTGTGGATATATAATAAACCACTTGTCAGGAAGGATAAAAGATGTGATAATCATTTACCTAAACAATCTCAGGACAATTTAAACTCAATTGCGTTAAATTGAATCCTGACAAAATTTTTAAGGTGATAATAAACAGACATTATTTAGTAAAACATTCACTAAAATGGGATGCTGGAACAATCTTAAGGAATTGTGAAAATACATTAGAAATGTACAGAGGATTAATGTGAATAATTAAGTTAAATAGCATAAAAAGCCTACCAAAAGAATTACCCAATTCAAATGCAGTTTCTATTTTCTAAATTTACAAAGGTTAGGTATAATTGTCTACTTCACATAGGAACAAGACCAAAGAGAAATGTGGTCTCCCATGAAATAACTCTCCGAAGGCAGATTCGAGTAACAAACTTGGTTTAAGCATGCTGTGGATACATAATGAATATTGTATGAACAGCCCACCCAGTTTAGCCTCCCCAAGAATTAAAAAATCCCTGCAGTTAATTACAGAGCAAATGTCACATCTTGTACTCAACACAAGCACGTTTTTGAATAGGCAAGTTGTAAATGAAATCCGCACGTGCTTCATTCACGGAGGGTCTGGCGCTGGTTAAACGTGGGTGTCGTCGATGTCAAGGGCACTAAGGTCAGTTGCACTTTGTTCTTCTGAAAGTAGGATTAGGTTTCTTGCCTTCAGAAGTTGGCAAAGTAAAATGACTTCTCCAAATCAAGAAAATGGGGACATCTACAGCTTTTTTCTATAAGTTATAGGTTTTAATGACCTATAGGTTACAGGTTGATTTTCCCAACATTCCACTCACATAAGCAACTTGGACTCCCTAAAAGCCTGGAACTGTAGTCTCCAAGAACAATTTCTAATGTTAGAGAAGGAAGTTACCATCCTCACTACTTGATCACAATAAAAGCAACATATTTTGCGTGCATTTGAAGATAGAAAGAGATACTTCGTAGGAAAGAAGAGAATCAGACCAGGGTAGGGAAGGAGGGTCAGCACTTGCCACCATTGCTCTGGTTCTAGGGTCAATAGAGTCTAGAATCAACAGAGATGAGCTCTAGGTTCCTGAGTTAAGTTCACTATAGACCCATTTTGTGTTGTATTTGAACCCTGAAAATGTCACTGCTGATAAGCAGGATAAGTTGGAAGCTTGACACTTCCTGGTTGTACCAAAGGATCCTCACCAAGTCATCCTCGGGCATAGTTATGTGTCCAGTTGTGTTGAAATCATGGGTAGAGAGGACAATGATCTTCACTCAGAAACACTGGATCGCTTACCCTGGGCTGGGTGCTAATCAGAGTCCCCTGGGGAATCAGGACCGAATTTCTCCCTGTTGGCCACCACTGAGAGGACATATCAACTCTTAAAGCAGGATTTGGTTCTGGTTGTGCTTTGTGCTTTTCAAATAAGTAAATTAGTCAGGTGAAACCAATGAGTAAAATGAATTTGTATTTTGAGGATTTAAAACAAAACACTTCACTGCACTACTAAGCTCGTTACACTGAAAGCACACTGTGAGTGTTCGTTGAAGGGGCCTGCACCAGGGAGCAGATTACTGGCATGATCTCACTATTAGGAAACTCTGAGCAGTTTTTTTTTGTTTTATTAGTAACAACTCTAATATATCCAAAGTAGATGTATTCAAGTGTGTATTGTTGAAAAAGACTCAAATGAACAAAACTCAGTACCTTGTTGTAGCCTACCTATCATTGAAGTGTTAAAGACAACAGGGCAACAACTTTCCTGTCGAGTACCGATGGACAAAGGAGGTAGAATCAAACTTATTAGGATTAATTTAATAAATATTTGTTAGTATAACATTTTTTTTTATTTTTCTACAGATCTTTTTTTACCTTAACGAAGTTTAAAATCTCCTTACTATCCGTTTCCTGACTTAGGTGAACTTTTCAGAGTTATTTATTTACAAAAAAAAAAAAAAACCCTCATAATTAAATATATGCATGTATATCTATCTATCCATCTATCCATCTACCTACTTACTTATCCAGACTCTCCTATATAAAATACCCATATAACCTGTTAGAAGGTTTAGAAAGCGGAAAGAGAAAGACTCTTTTACTTTGTTAAAATGGGATACCCCATTCTTCAGTTTATGCTTTCTGTTCCTTTTTAAAATAAAATCTTTCTAGTTATTCATTCAGTTGATTTTCCCAACATTCCATTCATATAAGTAACTTGGACTTTTCTCCCTAAAAGCCTGGAACTTTAGTCTCCAAGGACAATTTCTAATGTTAGAGAGGGAAGTTACCACCCTCGCTACTTGATCACAATAAAAGCAACGTATTTTGAGTGCATTTGAAGATTGAAACACATGTCCCATGTTGATCCATCGTGGATGAGCACACTAATCAAAGACCAGGTGAAACGAAGGGTAAATTCTCTGCCCCCAACAAACAATGCAGAATACTTAAGGTTAGTATTCTTTATCAGTAATGGAAAACAAATAGATTAGGCAAGGCTTATTTACACATGAAAATCAAATATGGCATCAACGAGAATTAATATTACATGCAATTAATGAAAGGCACTGTTATGAAACAAAACACATAGGGGATTGCAAAGTGGTTTAGTATAATGAATACTGATACTAAGTAACCAGACTATACTCCTGGGATTGGAATTAAAATCCATTCCAGTCTGCACTATGGCAGTACAAAAGGAAATTATATTTCTGAAGGGCTCATTTTACATCATTATTTGTCTACTTGGATCCTATCAGAAGTCACTTGCATTATTACTAGTATTGTTACACAGAGAAACAAAGATCAACTTCCAAGAGGACCCTGTGGTTTTCTACTGGGGAGAAGGTCACAGATATGGAAAATGATCAATCAATATTCATTTCTGAATCTGACTGTTAAAAGCAAAAAAAGATTTTCATCTCAATTCCGAAATTATTGTTATCACAACATATAGCATTTTGAATTAAGCAAATGATCCCACTGTGAAAACACATCAGGACAAATATTTGGTCTATAGGAAAAAATCAACAGAGCTTGGGCAACATCAGGGCCTGGGTCTGATATTAATATTTGAAAGTTCCCACGTGTACGTAGAACTAAGACTTTTCAGGTATATTTTTCTAGTTAATTTTCTCCAACCTCTATACTTTTTATTTCTGATCATAGCAAGAGGCAGATGCCAAATCGTATAAGAAAGGCTGTTCACAGGGTATTTCTAGCCTGTCTGAAAATAGGAAGTGCTAGAAATTTCATAGGAAAGTGAGTTCATCAGTTCTTGTTAGCTTTCCGATTCAATTTTTGTAGACCAAATGGAGATGGATAATCAAAGCCTGGGAAAAATAACATCATAATTATTACCAAATGTAGTGACAATGGACGTGAGGAGTCAGTGGAGTGTAATGAAAGGCCATTGGATCATGGATCAATAAACCAGAAATTTCTTTCCAATTCTAAAATTTACCATGAGACCTTGAACAAACCACTTGACCTCCTTTAGGCTCAGTTTTGTAATCTTTAGGATGAGGAGGTAAGACTAAATCAATAGTTCATATATTTAATTATATGATAGTTTCTTTAAAATAAATATTATATGGATATCAAATAATAAAAATCGATAAACTCTTTTCAAAGAAAGGGTGTTTGTCACATAGCATGTATTCAATAAATACTAATTGAGGCTGGGCATGGTAGATCACACCTATAATTCTAGCTCATTGGGAGGCTGAGGTGGGAGGATCATGTGAGGCCAGGAGTTTGAGACCAGCCTGGGCAATAGTGAGACCTCATCTCTATAAAGAAAGAAAAAAAAAATTAGCCAGGTGTGGTAGCACGCACCTGTAGTCCCAGCTACTCAGGAGGCTGAGGCAGGAGGATCGCTTGAGCCCATGAATTCGAGATTGCTGTGAGCTACGATGCTGCCACTGCACTTTAACTTGGGCAACAGAGAGAGACTCTATCTCAAAAAAATGAGTAAATAAATAAATACATACTAATTAAATGAATAAATCTCAAACTCCTTTAAGAGGCGGGTGAGGAACTCCACAGAGCATCTTGACTAAATTATTTTTGAAAATTTTAATAATTTGTTAAGACCCTTCTGGCATAGAAAAATCCAAAGAGAAAGGGAGAAGGCCTTAGGACAACTACCACTCATATGAAGTAGACACATTACTCTTGTTTGGATATTTGGAAAGCTGCCTTTGTTATCATGCTTTTATTGCCAGAAAAAGAAAGTATGATGCAAACTGGTTTAAGCAAAACTGTTAATATATTGATTAATGTAACTAAATCATGGTAGATCTAACTCAGGAGAGGCTTAATCTAGAGGTTCCCAGGTTGTTGAGCTGCGGCTTTCTTTCTTTGAGGTTCTCTCAGCATTGGTTCCCTGTGTATGTCATCAAAGCCTCTACGGCAACTCCCTCCTAGTAGCTGCAGCCGCTCAGATCTCAAATATGTAGCACACTATCTAGAGAAAGAAATTCTCTCTCTTCTGAGAGCCTCCAAAGAAGAAAGAGGCAGCTTCTTTTCCAGAATCCCCCAGTAAACATCTTAGTCTCATTGGCCCAAATTGCAATGGGTGTCCAACCATGACAAATTCAGAGGGGTGGAACAGAGACACTGGGCTAAGCCAAGGCTCACCCTTTAAGCAGGGAATGAGGTCAGCCCGTCTCAAAGTGCGCAGCTGGAAACTTATGGAAAGAGAAGGAAAGTCCATCAAAAACTGTCAGTTCAACTATTAATGTTGTTAATTTAATGCATTGCTATATTTCCCCATATAGACCTAGTCAAAAATTCTTTGAGAAAAAAGGGTATGTCCACATTTGATCATCACTCTCTCATATCATCTTATTAAAAGCCATATGGACGATGAGCGACTAGGTGGAAGGACAACGTCATAGTTCAAAGAATTGAACGTGAGCTAGCTTGAGTAGATAGGAAATATGCAGAGACAGCAAACTCACAGCACGAGTCTTCATTTCTTCTTCATTTACACATCATTCTAGAGAAACTACTTAGTATTGCCCATGAATGGATTACATATTATAGAGCTTTAAATTCTACAATGTTATTAGTGTATTGTTTTGACATTCTTCATAAATAATTATGGCACCCTTATAATTTCATGTGAAGAAATCTGGGAAATAAAATTAGCATTTACTTGAGGAAAAAAAGGAGAAGTATATGAAAAATAAATGTCGGATAAAACAAAAGCAGATTCATGGGCAAAGCTTCATAACAAGGAGTTCATTGCGATGACGCTCTACCAACCACCTGTGTCAGGGAGAAAGAAAAACTTGCTTGCCACAGGTACAGCCCAGCAGAAATGCAAGAGGCAGTTAGCAAGTATGTTCCTTAATTGTAAGGACTAATCCTCACTTCATCAGATACCCCATCATCCTGCTCAAGCCTGGCAGATGAACAAATTGCTCTTTCTGTGATTCATTCTGCACACTGAAAAAATAATTGGCTGCCATCTAAGATGTACCCCAAGCACACACTCAATATATATCCACTGAAAACTTGCTCTGCATTCCCAATATTATCAGGTGCTAGGAACAGACAGACGGGAAAGATCTGAGATTATGGGGAAGCATTTTATTTAGTTTTTTTTTTCTTTTTTTCTTTTTTTTTTTGAGACAGAGTCTCACTTTGTTGCCCTGGCTAGAGTGAGTGCTGTGGCGTCAACCTAGCTCACAGCAATCTCAGACTCCTGGGCTCAAGCAATCCTACTGCCTCAGCCTCCCAAGTAGCTGGGACTACAGGCATGCGCCACCATGCCCAGCTAATTTTTTTTCTATATATTTTTGGCTGTCCAATTAATTTCTTTCTATTTTTGGTAGAGACGGGGTCTCGCTCTTGCTCAGGCTGGTCTCGAACTCCTGAGCTCAAACAATCCGCCCACCTCGGCCTCCCAGAGTGCTAGGATTACAGGCGTGAGCCACCACGCCCGGCCTAGTTTTATTTTTCATAAATATTATTTGTTCAGTATAAAGTTCTGCAGCAGGAATAAATATCTGACTCCTTTAAATATCAGTTGGGCTCATTGTATAGGTGAATGGGAGGTACTGACTGAGAGATATGGAAACATTATAATTGTTAAAATCCCAGGGACCGTATATACCTCTTTTGAAAGTCTAGTTCACACTACAGATATTCCTCAACTTATAATGGGGCCACATCCAGAGAAACCCATCCGGAATTGAAAATATCATTAAACCAAAAATGCATTTACTGCAGCTAAGCTATCAAGCATCATAGCTTAGCCTGGCCTCACTTAGACGTGCTCAGAGCACTTGCATTAGCCTACGGTTGGGCAAAGCCATCTGCCAACACCGTCCACTGCAGAGCATCGTCTGTTCACCCTCACGAGCGCGTGGCTGACCGGGAGCCGCGTCGCTGCCCAGCGTCGTGAGAGAGCGTCCTGCCGCTGTCCACAGAACCGAATGGCTTTCGCACCACGCTAAAGTCAAACCATCAAACCGCCGTCGAGTTGGGACTGCCTGTAGTGAGAACGGACGCAGAGGCTTGCACGGCAGCAGGATGCCAGAAGCCCGCCAGAGCGTTATGCCAGAGGGAGGGAGAACTTCCGGGTCCCCGGGACCAGGCTGTGCCCGGGAGCAGCCCAGCCGCTGTAACCAGCGACGCTGGCGAAGACCCCGCGGCAATCCCGCTCACGCTTTAGATGCGGGAGATCTAATAAGCAGTGTTTTGGCATTCTGACCTAAAAGGAATTTTAAAGCTTTGCTAAAGCTTGTTAAGAGACTTCAACCTATTTTCAGTGACTAAAATCCTGCCGAATTCGACGTTCCAAGTCTTACAAGAAACGCTACAGTTGCATAAATGCCAGCACATCGTCCTGGGTCTTGCAGCTGGCATTCCAACCAGGGAGTGAGTTCAGACAAATAACTAACAATATCTCTCCCTGAAAGCCTCAGTTTCCTCACGTGCATAGTGGAGATATCAGTAACGCTCTTTGCAGGGGTTTAGAAATTCTTAAACGAAACATGTGTAAAATGTCTGTGGTGCAGGGAAGGTGTTTGGGAACGGCTCACTCCACTCCCTCCTTCTCCGTTCTGCTGTGTATCCGTCATACACAGAGTAGTTTCCGATTTTCAGCTGGGCCTGGAGGAGACCACTGAGAAGTAAAGCTGAAGATAAAAGCAAGACAAAGAGACCAGGTGAGAGATTTATGATTTCATTTTTTGGATGGATTATTTGGATATTTCAGGACAAGAGAAAATCCCTGCTGTATGTTTCCTATAAATGAGGTGGTTCTCAAACTATAGGCTTTCTTCCTGACTCATAAACCTTTTGGACAACAGTCAATGAGGATTTGTGGGCCACAATGGAGCAAGGAGAATGGCTGAATCACCTGGAGAAATGTTGTGGGTTTGAACAGCTGTTCACATTTTGTCTATGCAGAAAGCGCTACTGGAGGCATATAAATTGAGCAACAGCATAAATAAGACCCCCGTCAGTGTATGAATTCCCAAGTCAGCCTTTTCGGGTGCCAGTCCCCTCAGAAGTCATGTTGATTCATGCAGGAAACAGATTCTCAGGAGGTAGATGATCACTCCAAAGCTATCTTTATATTAACTGGGTTTCTTATTTTGTTTGGATTTAGTCCTATGTTAGAGAGTAAATGTTCATGCTCCTCCCACCGTGTTCATGTGTTGAAGCCCTAACCCGCAATGTGATAGCATTTGGAGATGGTGCCTTTGGGAGGAGATTAGGGTTAGATGGAGTCGTGAGGATGGGCCCTGGTCTGATGGGCTAGTGCCCTTATAAGAAGAGGAGCCACAGAGCCCCCCTCGCTCTCCCTCGTTGCATGCACTATGGAAAGGCCCTGTGAGGACAGCAAGAAGGCAGCCTTCCACAAGGCAGGAAGAGAGCCCTCCCCAGTAACTGAATTGGCTGGCACCTTGGTCTTGGACTTCCTAACCTCCAGAAATGTGAGAAAGAAATTTCCACTGTTTCAGCCACCCAGTCTGTGGTATTTTGTTATAGCAGCCTAAGCAGACTAATTACAGCCTATGTATTTTAAGACATTATAGTCGATAGAAAAATCTCACTTTCTAAAGTGTATGCTGTAAAATTTGGGTCTGTTCTATTTCTTGGGAATTTATAATCCCCAGCTGTTGAGGTCTGTTAGACCAAAGTCCTTAGCTGACATTAAAGACCTTCCATTATCTGATCCCAGATGACTTTTTTCAGCCCCATTTCTCCCTCCCTCCCCTGTGCATTCCAGGTAAGGGGAGCTGCTCTCTCTTCCCACAGATCATGGCATGTAGCCGTGTGTCCATTTGCGCGTGTTGTTCTCTCCACCAGCCACACCTTTCTCCTGTGCCTGGCGATGTCAAGCCTACCTCCTCCAAACTCTCTTTCATGAAGCCCTTCTGCACGTTTTTCCACTCTACACTAGGCTCTACCCAAAGGTAACATGTTAGAAAGGAAAGAACATCAATTTTGGAGTCAGCCATCCGGGTCATATCTTGCTTCTACTTTTTCTGGTATAACATCCTCTGATGAGAAGTTAATCTCTCTGTAAAAATGGTGATGATAATATCTAGCTTGCAAAGGTGATAAAAAGGTTGAGTGATGTGCTTTCCACGTGCTGGGCATAGTACTTGGCAGTTAGCAGGGGCTCCACAAACAAATATTTGTTCCTTTCTTCACTTTCTCCCATTCAAATCTTATCTTGGCAAAACACATTTCAAGTGCCTGACTTCTGCTCCCACACTCCTTTCTAGAAGAATCCCAGCCCACAAGGAGTACATAGCAGAGGCCGTGATACCTAATTTCCCCACCCCTACTCCACAAAAAAGACCAGAACAAAACTCCTGCTAGACAAGTGCTGACTCTGAACTAAGAGACAGAGGAAAGCAGAAAGTGAGATAGAGATTTGAGTGGATCTATCAGCGAGTTGGGGCTGAGTGCAGGTCACCAGGTCATGCGTTCCCTGATGTCACAGTGGAGCAGAGAGTCGGAAGCTGGCTAGAAGAGCAAGAGGAATAAGCAAACACAAGAGAGATGCAGAGAAGCTGAGAGCAGGAGTGAGAGGCAGGCTGGTCTCTAGAGCCCACTTGGTACTGCAGGGGAGGGAAGAGGGAAGATCTCTTGTTCTACCCACCTGAGCCTCTCCAGCTGGGATCCAGTAAATCACACTGGCCAAAGATTAACACAGAAAAACAAACACAAGTTTATTAACATTGAAATCGCCCTTACAAATTAATAAAAAGGGGTGCAAGGTAAGAATTGTGGTAAGGGCCTAGCTAAAAATAATAATAATAATTAGCCACTGTCCCCCTGTTTACTTCTCTAAATTGCCACTCTGGAACCACACAGCTGGTGGTCATAAAGATTCTTATTAATAGCTTTCTTCACAGATAACATCACCTTTTTGAAACCTAGGGGTACTTTCTGAGGTATCTTCGAGGTCCCACATTCCAGTGGAATGGCTGATGCATCCAGACCAGTGGCCCATACCGAGGAACTGACTCAGCTGGTCTTGTGACCTCCACCCAAGAACCTGGTTGGCAAAGAAGACAATTTCTATTAATACAACCCTATGGTTCTGCTCCAAACCCAGCCAATTAACAGATTCAACTGTCTGTGCTAAACTGTCTTTAAAAATCCTGCCTCCCAAATTCTCAGGCAGGCGGATTTGAGAAATTTTTCCCGTCTCCCTGCTTAGCACTATGCAGAATAGACTCTTTCTCTGCCATAAAACCTGCTGACTCAGCATCTTGGCTGCTTCTTGGGCAACAGGCAAATGAACCCGGTTGGGTGACAACAACATGTGCATCATGCATGAAGTACATAGGAGTACCCAGAGATGAGTAACTCAAAGGGGTGTTCAGAATTTAGGCTTGGTCAGGCACAGTGGCTCACTCCTGTAATCCCAGTGCTTTGGTAGGCCAAGGTGGGAGGATCACTTGAAGCCAGGAGTTAAAGACCAGGCTGAGCAGCATAGTGAGACTCTGTCTCTACAAAAAATTGTTTCTTAAAAATTAGCGAGGTATGTTGGCAGGTTCCTGTAGTCCCAGCTACTCAGCAGGCTGAAGTAGGAGGATGGTTTGAGCCCAGGAGTTTGAGGCTGCAGTGAGCTGTGATCATACCACTGCATTCCATCCTGGGCAACAGAGCAAGACCCTGTCACTAAAAAAAATAAAAAATTTTTAAAAGAAAGAACATATGCTTATATACTATCTTAGACTAAAGGAAAAGAGGTTTGGAGTTTCCGGATGGGAAGAAACAAGTTATGGGAAAGTGACTAAGAAAGATATGGCTGTTAGTTTTAGAGACGAGGTCTGGCCTAGCCTGTTCTTTAACTCCTGAGCTCAAGCTATTCTCCTGCCTTGGCCTCCCAAAGTGCTAGGATTAGGGCTGTGAGCCACAGTGCCTGGCCAACCAGGGTTTTTAGTAAGGTTTGTTATGCAGATTTAAGTTGGTGCCTTCTCCACAGATAAGAGTTGTTAATAGTCCTCCTCTTCCTGGTAGAGAAAGGAAGATATCTCTACAAATGTAAATTTCTTGTATAAATGTAAATTTCTTTTACAAAAGGAAAACACTGTTTTAAGAGCTTTTTCTTCCTTTGCTGATTGTCCATGACCTTTAGGTCGAAATAATTCGTATGCTAAAGAGGCATATTTTAGGGTGGCAGATTCTGGTATCTCTCAGTACCTGTTCTTCACTCAACCATTTGTTTTTTTTGTTTTTTTTTTTATTTCAGCATATTATGGGGTACAGATGTCTAGGTTACGTGTGTTGCCCTTGGTTCCCCTCCCCCCAAGTCCATGTTTCAAATATGTCCATCCTTCGGGTAGTGCGCATTGCACTCCTTGTGTATACAAATACCCGTCCCCTCCTCCCTCCTCCCCCCTCCTCCCACCGCCCTCCCCCTTCCCCAGCATCCAATAGATGTTGTCCTGATATGTGCTTTTATGTGTTGATTAGTTAATACCAATTTGATGGTGAGTACAAATGGAACCCGTTCTTTTGCTCTTGTGGTGCCCCACTTTGGATAATGGGCTCAAGTTTAATCCAGGAAAATGTAAGTGGTGCTAGATCACTGTCATTTCTTATAATTGAGTAATATTCCATTGTAAACAAATACCAAATTGTTTATATAATCATTCCACAAATATTTAATAAAAGCCTACTATGAACCAGTCTAGAGTGAAAAGAGAAAATAAATAAACAGAAACCATACACAGTAGTCCCTCCCTATCCAGGGTTGTACTTTCTAAAGTTTTATTTATCTCCAATCATCTTCGGTCCAAAATTATTAAATGGAAAATTCCTGAAATAAACAATTCATAAGTTTTAAACTGTGCACCATTCTGAGTAGTGTAATGAAATCTAGTGCTGTCCTGTTCCATGCCCCAAGGATGTAAATCATCCCTTTGTCCAGCATGTCCCCACTGTCTATACTGCCTGCCTGTGAGTCACTTAGTGACTGTCTCAGTGTCACAGTGCTTGTGTCTAAGTCGCTCATATTTTATTTAATAATGACCGCAAAGCAGAAGAGTAGTGGCAATTCATGTGTTCCAAAGAGAAGTCATAAAATGCTTCTTTTAAGTGAAAGGTGAGGGTTCCCAACTTAATCAGCAAAGAAAAATGATCATATGCTCAGGTTGCTGAGATCTACGGTAAGAACAAATGTTCTGTCCAAAACTCGTGAAGGAGGAAAAAGAAATTTGTGCTACTTTTGTTTGTCACACCTGAAACTGCAAAAGTTACAGCCACCATACATGTTAAGTGCTTAGTTAAAAATGAAAAGGCATTAAATTTGAGGGTGGAAGACATGAACAGAAACATGTTCTGATCGACAGCAATACAATGCACTAGAAAGCATTGAGACTTTAAAATGACTTTAGCAATAGATCCCTAAAACGAGTGACAACAAGCCACTTACTGAGAGTAAGGGACGGTTACAGGAATTCAGGAATAGGTTTGGACTGAAAAATATAAAAATGACTGGAGAAGCCATCTGCTGATGAAGAAGCTGCCACATTTCCAGCAGAGTTTAAGAGGTTGATTAAGGAGAAAGGATTTGTGAACTAAAATAAAATCTTAAGCCCCCCAGCTGACTGAATGGACCCCCTCTTGGCCAAGGGGACCCCAGAAAAACCTTAAAGCTGAGTTGCTGCCCATGAGGAGAAGGGAGGTCAGACACACCTGTAAGACAAAGGTTAAACCACACCTGCAGGTCATCAATTTACTTATCAGATCACTTGAGTCTCGATATATGTCTGGTGGCTTGTCTCTGATTAAAAGATTTCCTTATCTTAACTTAAAACATTTTAAGCCTTTAGATAAAGCTTCATTTCTTTAACCAATTGCAAATCAAAGAATCTTTAAACCCATCTATAACCTGTAAGCCCCTGCTTTGAGATTCCTGCCTTTTCAGGTCAAACCAATGTATGCCTTCCATGTATTGATTTATGACTTCATGTGTAATTCCTGTGTCCCCGAAATGTATAAAACCAAACTGTAACCCAAACACGGCAAGGCCTTGCTCAAGGCTTCTTGGGTGTGGCTCTCTCCAGGCCATGGTCACACATATTTGACTCAGAGTAAACCTCTTAAAATTATTTTACAGAGTTTGGGTTCTTTTCCATTGACAGATACCATCCAAAGCAAGTCTTCAACTGTAATGAAACCAGACTCTTCTGGAAGAAGATGCCCAATAGTACCTACATCCATAAAAGTGTAAAGGAGGCGTGAGAGCATAAAACACGGAAGGACAGATTAACTCTGGTTGTGCAATGCTGCAGGGCATATGATAAGGCCAGGTATGGTATACAGAGCTAAAAACCCACATGCTCTCAAAAACAAAATAAAAAATTATCTGCCCATGTTCTGGGAACATAATCAGAAAGTCATTATGTTTGTCATAAATAGCCATCTTCTTTTTGGAATAGTTCTACCAATGTTCCATCCCAGAAGTGAAAAAATACTTGGAGAGGAAGGGCCAGAATTTAAAGTCCTATTAATAATAGATAACTCACTTGGCCATCCTGAATCTGTTTGCTATAAAAATGAAAATGTTGAGTTGTATTTTTACCTCCAAATAGAGCCTGTTGCATCAGACCAGGGCATCATTTAGTTTGTCAAGGTCATAAACACTTGTCTGGTATTTGGTCTTATGCAGTCAGCAATTAATGCAGACCCATAATGCATTGCCAAAATCATTCACTATTGCTGATGCAATAACACTCATCAAAGCTGCAATGGACGAATTAAAACAGGAAACTGTAAATTCTTGCTGGAAGAACTTATGGAGTAAAGTCGTGAATGATTTTGACACCTTCCTGGGGATAAATAGAGAAGTTAGAAAAATCATTCACACGGCAAGACAAGTTGGTGAAGAATTTGCCGACATGTTGATGAAGTGGAAGAACATATTGAAAACCATTGAGAAGTGTTAACAAATGAGGAATTGGAAGAACTTGTAGAATCATCTACAGAGGAAGAGGAAGATGAAGAAGAAGAAACTAAAGTGGAACTAGGAATATGGATGTTACCAAAATTTGCCGAAGTGTTTTGAATTGTACAGACAACGAAGGACAAAATCATGGAACACAATGCTCACATGGAGTGCAGCACAAAAGGCTCCCGTATGACCTGCAAACGGTTACAGCCTCTGTAGCAACACTTGGATGAGCTAAAAAGAGACGACAACTTCAGATTACAATGTTCTTCCAAAAGGTTTTAACAAAAAAACCCCTTCAAATATTGAGGATCCCCAACCATGGAAATAGTCTGCTCCTGACATCCAACCATCAACGTCATCATGGCTGGATGATCCGGGACCACCCAAAGTGGAAGGCCAATGTGATGTAGCCTAATGCTACATCACAATGCCTACGACATTTGTCTCACTTCCTCTCATCATGTGGGCATTGTATCACTTCATATACTCACAAGAAGAAGGGTGAGTACAGTATAACACAATATTTTGAGAGGGAGAGAGAGAGAGAGAGAAAGAGAGACCATATCCACATAACTTTTATTATAGTACTGTATATTGTTATACAGTAAATCCTCACTTAACATCATCCACAGGTCTTAGAAACTGTGACTTTAAGTGAAACAAGGTATAACAAAACCAATTCGACCATAGTCTTTTTTTTTTTTTTTATTTCAGGGTATTATGAGGGTACAAACACTATGGTTACACTTTATGTCTTTGCCTCACCCAAGCAAGAGTTAGAGGCATGCCCTTCCCCCCTACAATGCTCCCCGTGTCCTTTAGTTGTGGATTTGCCCCCCCAATCCCCTAATCCCTAGAGAGTATTACTGCCATGTGAGCACCCTAGTGTTCATCAGTTAGTACCAATTTGATGGCAAGTACAAGTGGAGCCCATTCTTCCAATCTTGTGGTACCTCACTTTGGATAATGGGCTTAAGTTTAATCCAGGAAAGTATAAAAGGTGCTAGATCACTGTCATTTC
>NW_012153174.1:6210413-6226670 GCF_000956105.1 Propithecus coquereli
TCTTCTGCATGTAGCTATCCAGTTTTCCCAGCACCATTTATTGAAAAGAGATTCTTTTCCCCAGTGTATATTTTTGTCTGCTTTGTCAAAGATTAGATTATGATATGCAGATGGTTTCATCTCTGGATTCTCAGTCCCGTTCCAGATGTCTATGTCTCTGTTCTTGTGCCAGTACCATGCTTTTTTAGTTACTATAGCCTTGTAGTACAGCTTGAAGTCTGGTAGACTGATACCTCCCAGTTTGTTCTTTTTACTTAAGATTGCTTTGGCTGTACGAGGTCTTTTCTGGTTCCACACAAAGCATAGAATTATTTTTTCTAGTTCTGTAAAGAATTGATAATGGAACTTTGATAGGGATTGCATTAATTATATAGATCGCTTTAGGTAGTATGGACATTTTAATGATATCGATTCTACCAATCCATGAGCAAGGTAGGTTTTTCCATCTGTTTACATCTTCTACAATTTGTTTTCTTAGTGTTTCGTAGGTCTCCCTGTATATGTCTCTCACATCTTTTGTTAAATATATTCCTAGATATTTAATTTTCTTTGAAGCCATTGTAAAAGGTATTGGGGTTTTGATCTGAATTTAGGCTTGACTGTTATTGGCATATAGGAATGCCTCAGATTTGTGTGTATTGATTTTGATCTGAGACTTTACTGAATTCATTTATCAATTCTAGGAGTCTCTTGAATGAATCCTTGGGGTTTTCTAGATACAGTATCATATCATCAGCGAAGAGCGAGAGTTTGATCTCATCTGCCCCCCATTTGGACACCCTTGATACCACTCTCTTGCCTGATTGCTGTGGCGAGGATTTCAAGCACTATGTTGAATAAAAGTGGAGATAAGGGGTAACCTTGTCTGGTTCCAGTTCTAAGTGGGAATGGTTTCAATTTTTCCCCATTCAATATGATACTGGCAGCGGGTTTGTCATAAATGGACTTGATAATTTTAAGGAATGAGCCGTCTATGCCTATTTTGATGAGAGTTTTTATCATAAAGGTGTGTTGGACTTTGTCAAATGCTTTTTCTGCATCTATTGAGAGAATCATATGGTCTTTGTTCTTGCTTTTATTTATGTGGCGAATTGCATTTATAGATGTGCATATGTTAAACCAGCCTTGCATCCCTGGAATAAAGCCTACCTGGTCATGGCGAATTATTTTTTTGATGTGCTGCTGAATTCTATTTGCTAAAATTTTGTTGAGGATTTTTGCATGTATATTCATGAGGCATATTGGCCTGAAGTTTTCTTTTTTTGTTGTGTCCTTTCCTGGCTTTGGTATCAAGGTGATATTGGCTTCATAGAATGAGTTAGGAAGAATAACATCTTTCTCAATATCGTGGAATAATTTCTGGAGTATAGGTGTGAGTTCTTCTTTGAATGTTTGGTAAAACTCTGAAGTGTAGCCGCCTGGTCCAGGACTTTTACATTTTGAGAGGTTTTTGATTGCTGCTCCAATTTCTGAGCTTGAGATTGGTCTATTCAGATATTCTGTTACCTCCTAAGTGAACTTATGGAGGTTTTATGTTTCCAGGAATTTGTCCATTTCCTCCTCATTATGTAGTTTTTGGGTATATAGGTTCTTATAGTAATCAAAAATAATGTTTTGTATTTCTGTGGTGTCTGTTGTGACCTCTTCTTTTTCATTTTTGATTGAGTTTATTAGAGACCTTTCCCTTTGGATGCTAGTCAGTCTAGCAAGAGGACTGTCAATTTTGTTTACCTTTTGGAGAAACCAGCTTTTGGTTTTGTTGATCTTCCATATAATTCTCTTATTCTCAATTTTGTTTAGTTCTGTTTTGATCTTAGTTATTTCTTTTCTTCTACTAGGATTGGAATTGGTTTGCTCTTCCTTTTCCAATTCCTTGACTTTATTTAGTAGGTTGTCAATTTTTAAACTTTCTGTTTTTTGGATGTGAGCATTTATTGCTATTAGTTTTCATCTCATGTATGCTTTTGCTGTATCCCACAGGTTTTGATAAGTTGTTTCTCTATTATCATTTCATTCGAAGAAGTTCTTGATTTCCCTCTGTATTTCCTCCTTGACCCAATAGTTAATCAACAATAGATCATTTAATTTCCATGACTTTATGAGGTGGTGAGTATTTCTGTTGGAATTGAACTCTAATTTTATACCACTATGGTCCGAGAAAGTACACGGTATAATTTCCATTTTTTTGAATTTGTTGAGGTCTGATTTGTGGTCTAGTATGTGATCAATTTTGGAGAAAGTTCCATGGGCTGATGAGAAGAATGTAAATTCGGCTTTATTTGGATGGAATGTTCTGTAGAGATCTGTCAGACCCTTTTGTTCTAGAGTTCTGTTTAAGTCCATTATTTCTTTGCTTATTTTGTGTTTGAAAGAAGCAATTCTCCGAGCAGTGAGATGAAAGCAACAAATAAACTATAAAGGAAAGCCTATCAGACTAACTGCTGACTTCTCAACTGAAACCTTACAAGCCAGGAGGGATTGGCTCCCTATCCTTAATCTACTAAAACAGAATAATGCCCAACCTAGTATTCTTTATCTGGCAAAATTAAATTTCATCTATGAGGGAGTAATAAAGTCTTTCCCAGACAAGCAATCACCGATGGAATTTGAAAAGACCCGACCAGCCCTACAGGAAGTACTCAGACCTGCATTACACACTGAACAGCGCATTAGACATTCTTCAAAGTAAAAGCATTCAAGAGTCAAAGCCTAGAACGTGGTTTTCATGATGGTACAGGGAGCAAAACAAAACAACAGGATTTCACCCATCAATATGAATGGAAATCTACCTCAAATCTCAATCCTCTCAATAAATGTGAATGGCTTGAACTGTCCTCTGAAGAGACACAGACTGGCAGAGTGGATAAAAATCCACAAACCTAGAATCTGCTATGTACAGGAAATTCATCTAACCCACAAAGATGCCTTCAGACTAAAGGCCAAGGGATGGAAAACTATCATCCAGGCAAATGGAAGTCAAAAGAAAGCAAGGGTAGCTATACTATTTTCAGATAATATAAGCTTTAAAATAGCAAAAGTAAAAAAGGACAAAGATGGCCACTACATAATGGTGAAAGGGAAGATCCAATAAGAACAGTTAACAATTCTTAATATTTATGTGCCTAATGCAGGAGCACCTAGTTACATAAAGCAAACCTTGTCTGATCTAAATAGCTTGATAAACAACAATGCCATAGTAGCAGGGGAATTCAACACTCCATAGTCTAATTGCTATAAACAAGAGTTAAGTTCTTACGGCATATTTCTGGTCACAAAAACATCACCTAACTTCTAAGTAAATATCCAAAACATTTCTAATATTAAACATTGAAATAAATGTGAGCTCTGTATACATTCAAGAAAGAGTAATAAAAACAAGTAAGATAATTATTTACCCAATTCATGGTGAATTAGTGCATGATGGCAGTTGTCATGGTGGTGGGTTAAATAAAGGAATATTATGTTTGCAAAGTGAAAAAACACCACCGAGTTCAAGAATAAACAATTATAAACATGGCGGGCTTGCTGAGTGCTTTCATCCACATTGTTTATTGTTGGGCACTGGTTTATTGTACATTGTATACATTTTTATCTTACAATCATTTGTATCTATTAATTCATTTATTTTCCAGCCCACTTATTCCAGTTCAGGGCCCCAGGTGGCTGGAGCCTAACCTGGCAGCTCAGTGTACAAGGCAGGACCAGCCCTGGAAGGGACACCATCTCATCGTGGGGTGTGCCCACACACATCCCCACACACTGTCACAGAGACCATGTAGACATGCCCATTCATCGAATGTGCACAGCTTTGGGATGTGGGGAGAAACTGGAGGACCCAGAGAAAACCTACACGAACATGGGTGGAGTCTGCAAACTCCACACAGTGGCCCTGGCCAGTGTTAGGTCCAGAGCCGAGAGGGAGACACACGAAGCCTCATGTGTAGCAAAATGCTGTTGATTTTGAGCATTGTCTGGGTGCAGATGGGTGGAGGCCGAAAAAAGCATCCACCACGAAGGAGGGGAAAGCCTTGGGTTTTTTTGGGGAGAGTGAGTAACAGAGATAGGGGAGGGGTGTAGCTTCGTCCTTATCAGGGGGGGATAGGAAAGCTGGCGTCCCTGCAGCTGCCTGTGGTCGAAGTTAGATTTACAACCTCTGGACTCTCCAGACACCTGCGGCTTTTGTTTCACAGGCTTTATGATTACTATCTAAGTTTTCCATTAACTGCATTACATCCTATACATACTTTTCGGGTTCCCATGCTAAGCAAACCTAATGGCCAGAGTAGAATTTGTTCTCATCAGTGTTGTAATGAAACAATGTTATTAGAGAACCTACTATAATTCTTCTATTGCATTATAAGTTATTGTGTTAATCTCTTATTCTGCCTAATTTATAAATTAAACTTTTTCATAGGTATGTATGTATAAGGAGAAAAAACACAGTGTATACATGGTTCGGTGCTATCTGAGGTTTCAGGCATCCTCTGGGGGTCCTGAAACATATTCCCATAGGTGAGGGGACTACTGTACAAGTAGAGGTGCTGATAAGCGCTATGAGGACAGACAAAGCTGGGTAAGGGAGCTAGAAACAAGGAGCATCATCCATTCTCTAAGGGTGGCATCCCTGACAGTGGCATTTGGGCAGAGGCTTGAGTGGAGAAGCAGTGAGCCATGCTGATAGCTGGGGTGGGGGAGCAATCCAGGCAGAGGGAGTCCCTGAACATGCTTTGAAGCAGGGGTGCTCCTAGCATGTTGGCACTATAGCAAGGAGGCCAGGGAGGATGAGATGGAGGGAGCCAGGGGACAGAAGGAGGGAGGGAAAGTCAGAGAGGAGAAATGTGGGCACAGGCCACAAGGGGTCTAGGAGAGCCTTCATCTAGCCTCAGGCTTTGTTTTTTTTCCTGCATTCTTATAAGACCTTTCTGCTTCCTTCCAAAGGAGAGTTTCTTATTTTATCTGAGCAAGTTCGAATGGACTTCAAATCCTCAAAACAAAAGAAACTTATAGTGAAAAGTTTCATATAGTTCTTTTAGCATTGACCACTCCAAATAAGTGACTGAGGCAAAGATCTCAATCAATGGAGGTTTATTAAGCCAAAGTTTGAGGACACGCCCGGGAAAAACACACCACAGATGCATCTGTGACTTTTTCTTCCAAAGCAAAATTTGAGAACTTCAGTATTTAAGGGTATAGAAAGAGGAGGGGGGTGGGCAGTGAAGCAAATGGTTACATTCTTGTGAGGCCCAGGAAATCTATATTTACACAAAATAAATTGAATGTTAAAAGAGAAAAAGGGAGTGAAGAAAGAATCAATTATTTAGGTAAATGTTCCTGGGTAGGTGGAAGAATGATCTTGTCTTGTCTCTGTTCTGCACCTTGGAAGATAAACTTGGAAGCCACATTAACAGACTTTAGTTTTAGGAGCTGGACTTAACCTGCAAGACCTACAACTACTATTGGCATGTCCTGGTTTATGGGAGGCCAGCAAAGGATTTCCTTATGAATGGTCTGTGAGGGCAGTCCTTGTAGATGCCTGGGGCCTTTTACCTTTTGTGAGGATCTAGCTAATGCGTAATGTTAGTAACTGCATTCATTTGGAAGGGGGTGTTGCATGACTCAGCCTCCAGGCTTGACCTTCCCTTGTGCATAAGGAGTTGGTGAGTGGTCCTGAGATTTTCATTTTCCTTTACAGCATGTGTTAGTTTTGATTATCCTATGATTCAGTCTCAGTCTTTTACTGAGCCTTTGTCCTTGAGGTATGATCTTCACAAGCGCTTCTCAGTTTTGTTTTGTTTTGGTTTCCCTTTGGTGAGACAGAGCTGAAATTAAGTAATTCCCTTCCCCAGGTCAGTTAGGCTCTGATAATACCCAAGCAGGTCAGGCTCTGGTTAACTAGTTTCTCCTGAGGGCAGACTTGTTAGGAAGAACAGAATGCTCTGGAGTTTTTCAAAATGCACACCCTCCCCTTGGGGACACAAGGGATCTTTCCCCAGTCTGCACTGTGAGAACCTGGCAAGGCTCCTAGAGAGAGCAAGACTCACAAAAGTATGGAAGCCCCCATGACGCGGTCCCCCTGAGATTTAGCCCTCAGACCTGTCTGCGCTGAGCCTACAGCAATTTGTCGATTCCTACCCAGCACTGGTTCCCCTGAAGGTTTCTGCTCTTGGGCTCCTGCTCCACTCACTAAGTTGCGATTCTCTGTATCTGTCCATCTCTCTCTGATTTTGGGAACAGTGGTTTGCCCTGTGATCTTAGTTCTCTGATGGATCTAAGAAAAGTAGTTGATTTTCGGTTTGTTCAACTTTTCTCTTGTTGTGTGGATGGGAGAAATAACTTCCAAGCTTCTTACCTGCTTGATGAAAAACCGGTTCACTTTTCAGTTTCTATTTGCTTTAGAATTATGTATGCCAGGGTCTCCTCTCCCGTGTTAGAGTGGAATCGCCCCACTGCAGAGATCCTACGCATCCACCCTGCCTCCCCTTCCCAGCACAATGTTGCTCGAAGGGATGACTGGCTGAAATCTAGAAAACATTTCTTTGGTTCATACATGCATGTTCTTGGACTTTTGCCTGCATGTGGAGAGAGGACAATGGCTGAGAATCAAATGATAAAAATGAAAAGAATAAAAATAAAGAGCCCAGTTGACAGGTTTGCGATTTCATCACAGAAATGCATCTTTTGGCATTATACAAATCTCAAGTGTGTGTTGTATGTCTCATTTGTATGTATTTGCTGCTCTCTTCAAGAGAACTTCAAGACTCTTTCCAAAAAGAAGGAGAATATCAGAGAATAGTGGAGGAAGTTGAAAATTGTGTTTATGGTAATAATTAAAAATTAAATACCTGTATCAATATTAGATGGTGTTTTATAGGGTGATATTTTGAATTACAGGATATATAAGTTAACATTTGGAGATTTTATGTGAAAAAGGGAATAAACTCTTAATAAATAAGCAAAATAAGTTTGCCTTTCTAGAAATCCCTAGGGATATCCTATTCCAAAGGTTAAAATCTAAAAGATTCCCAGAGAAACTCAATTCACTTCATTTCTAAAATGGGCACTATCATTTTTTTCCTTTCTTAGATTCTCTAAGTGATACTTGTTGCCTTTGAGCAAAGATTTTCTTTTATCAAAAAGTGCAATAAGATTTTTTTTTAAAAAAATTGGCTTTCTACTAATTCTAATCAGGCAGACTTTAATTTTCCCCACCCCAGCCTTCATCCATCTCTTTCTTTCACTCTACTTTTCTTCCTTCTTCTTAACTTTTCTCTCTTCTTTTTTTGTTCTCCAACAGGTTACAGCTTGTCAGCTATTATCACCTTCTGGGACAATCCCTGGTAAAATGTTCAGAACCTTGGTGACCTAATGAGAAGTCTCGGGGTCCTCTCAGGCCACTGCTCTTGCCGTTATGCCATCTGATTAGCAGGGCTATATTCAGGCACACGCTGGGCGCTCAGAAATATAGGCCTTTACAGTGTGGTATAATTAAATGAGAACAAAATCTGAAGTCAGAAAAGCGACGTTTGAATCCTGTCTGTGTGACTTAACAGTTATGTGACCTGATAAAATCACAATCCCATGGGGCATCATCTTCCTCACCTGAAAAGTGGAGATTAATGACTTCTAACTCAGTGGGAGCTTTGAAGACTAAATAAGAGAATACAAAGCTCTTGTATGAAAGAGTTTTGTGCACCTGTCTCACGTTGTATATGTCTTCATACTATCCAGCTCTTAATTCAAAAGGGTTCCACCGTCCCAAATTGCTACTCTTCGTCCCCAGCTTCGGAAGCAGAGGGAGGGAAATAATAATAATATCATCCTTGATAATAATGGTGGCTTCTGCTTATTAAGAGCTTACTTGCCACCAGGTGCTATGCTATATGCTTTAAAAATAATATTTCAATCAATCCTCACAATAACATGATGAGGTAGAAATTGAGGCTCAGAAAAGTTAGGGTCACAAAGTTACTGAATTGTCAAGCTGGGATTTAAATCTGTGTCTTCTCTGATACCAAAGCCTGTGCTCTTATAGCTACATAACATGGCTCCTGACAGCCATGGCGTCTTCTGCCATCAACGCCTCAGAGATCTACTTACTGCCCTTTTGCAGGACAGTTGCATCTGCCCTTCCTCCTGGCAGAGAGGAAAGTGAGACACTCATAATATAAGGGACAATGAGTAAAGAACACCTCTCGTGCTAAAGAAGATGTTTCCTGGGATGGTGGATTAGTCATTAGCAACAGTGTGTCTTGTCTTTTTTTTTTTTTTTTTTTTGAGACAGAGTCTCGCTCTGTTGCCCGGGCTAGAGTGAGTGCCGTGGCATCAGCCTAGCTCACAGCAACCTCAGACTCCTGGGCTCAAGCGATCCTTCTGCCTCAGCCTCCTGAGTAGCTGGGACTACAGGCATGTGCCACCGTGCCCAGCTAATTTTTTTTTCTATTTTTAGTTGTTTGGCTAATTTCTTTCTATTTATAGTAGAGACGGGGTCTCGCTCTTGCTCAGGCTGGTCTCAAACTCCTGAGCTCAAACAATCCACCTGCCTCGGCCTCCCAGAGTGCTAGGATTACAGGCATGAGCCACCACGCCTGGCCCGTGTGTGTTGTCTTTAGGCTAACCCTGCTGCAAAAGCTGAAGCCAAGTGCTCCTCCCCATCCCTTGAGGTTTTGATGGAGCTGTCAGCCCTAGTATCCCGCCCCAACCTCTACCTAGAAGCTGTGCATGGGACCCAGGCTGGACATGTAACAGTGACTCATCCCTTTGGCAACACGTATTAATCCACTGGGGACATGACTCAAGAAGACCATTCAGAGCCCATTCCCTGCACTGACATTTGGACAGAAAAAAGAGAAAGTCTCTTTATACAAATGATGCCCGGTTGGGATGTGAATCCGAGGTTCTGTCTTTACCTCTATCCAGCCAAAATAAACGAAGCCATCTTCAGGAAGAAAGAACCAGGCCAACATACAGAAGAAATTACGAGAAAGAGAAGCGGGAGGGAGGGAGTAGAGCAGGAGAGGGAGAGAGAGAGAAGCTTATACTCACCATTGTCTGAGTTTGTAGAGCTGCAGATCCAGCCTTGCCTGAGGCCAAAGTCCACCTCTGGGCTTCCTAAACCAACAAATTTCCTTTTTTGGGGTGAGCTAACTTGAGTTGAGAGTCTGTCTCTTGCAATCAAAAGAATCTTGATTCAGGTGGTTTAATATAGTGAAGAAAGCTGGAAAGCCCAGAGGTAGAAAATGAAAGTATATCAATAGATTAAGACTATATAAATTATAAGATGGTTCCATTCCAAGACAAAACACAAATTTCCTTACATATTTATTACAAAGAAGGAATTGTGTTTTCTCCCTGGACATTTCTGTAATTTCTACTTTAAAAAAAAAAAAAAAAACCAGCCACAAGCTGTAGGGAAAAAATACTCAAGTGACAAAATATTTTAATATGCTGCACATTCAGACATAGATAAAGATTTGCTGTGCTTTTATTCTTACCACTAGCCTGAGGTTTGTGGAGAAATACTGCCTGAGAAGTATTTATTTTTATTCCCGTACTCCACATGAAACACCAGAACATAAAGCATTTGGATCATTTTAGAAAGTTATTTGGGGGCAGGGGGAGTGGTTATGAGGCCCAGCCTCAAAGCTCTGAAGGTGAGTTTTAATCTCATTTAAAGTACAGTCCAGATAGCAGCTAGCGAATCACGTCAAATTAACAACATGAGGCAATGTGGGGCCAATTTCTACATTTTAATTTTTTTTTCTCCCACTGTGAAACACTATTAAAGAGTGTTGGTAGAACCTAATGATGTAGATCTTGATGCCCTAGCCAGGTAAGGCAACTATTCATGAGAGATTTTATCTTTTTTTTTCTGAGTAAAACAGAGATTTCTAATTAGATCGGACTTAACGAAGAGAAGTTACTTCATCACCTTCAGGCTTTGCAGTGCATTTTCTCATCTAATATATTTGAAATTTTGGCAAGTACCAAACAAGGATTCCAGACTCCCATTTTGAATGCTTCACACGACCTTTATTTTCTATATGAGGACGACTTTGCTGGCTTGAGCAGTGCAGGTGAAAGGTCAATGAATTTGGTCAAAAGATAACTTGCTTTGTTATCTTTTACTTCTTTGGGCTTCAGTTACTTCATTAATAAAATTGTAAGATTGTGGTAAGTCATCTATAATGCCCCACTAAATTGTGACTTTCTACTAATACAAAAACTGACAGTAATCCCCAAGAATAGCGCTGCATATTCTTCTCACCCGTGCAGAATCACCTCATTCTTCACTAAAATTTCAGCATAGTTCTGGCATCTAATAAACATGAGTGGTTGTTTTCTTGGCCTAAGTGATCATGACAGTCTAGTTGATTTGTGCTCGTAAAATAGAAGAAATGCACTTTTCTATCACTATTCCAAAGAGAAATGCTGACATGTAATTCATCGATTTGACTTATGGCAAAACACATGAGGAAAATGGTAGACTCCAGTATACTTAAGTGCATTTATAAACGTTCACTGAAATATGATGGAAATGTACGGCTTTCTGCATGCTAATGTTTTACTGATGACTATTGTATATACAGAAGTTGATTCCCAAAGGTAGACAATCTGCCTCCGATATTTTTAAATCACGGGTAGAAGAAGATGCCTAAATATTCTACATATTTTTCCCTTGACCTTTAAGCCGCTGAGGAAAAATAAGAATTTCAAAGAAATCTATATTATAATCCACAATCAGGAAGGAGAGAGAGATGGATGATAAAAAACTGATCAAGGCAAGTTATCTGTTAAGTCTCCAGTGCTGGAAAAATCCTGGCCAGTTAAAACATTCTGGTAACAATGGATTCAGTAGATTGGGTAGATTTTTATATGCTACACACAAAATTGTTTATGTAAATAAGAATTTCCATAGCTTAATTAATTTATACTTATTTGTATAATTTGCACATATATTAAATCATTTATTTCTCATAGCAACCCTACAATGTAGACATTATTATTATTCTCATTGTACAGATAGTTTAACTGAAGGAAAGAAGATGAAAAGCTTCCGAATATTGTGAGCTCACAAGGGGCAGACCTGATGATGAGCTCAGGTCACCAAGTTTCAAAGCCACGCCAGTAACCCTACACTGCAGTGACCTCACTGTGAAGAGGAGGATGAAGGTTTACTTTGGAGGCTCTTGTATGTTTATTTCAGTTAGACCATATGTTGGATTGTTTTTCATTAAGTGCTGTTTGCAGGGAAATGCCAGAGAGTCCTTGTTTTCTCATAGGAAGTCCTTGACAGATGAGGAGAATGTTGACACTGTCTGAGAAGGTCACAGCTGGAATGCTTGAGCTGCCTCACTAAATGTAGTAGATTCTGAGCAACAAAGTACCCCATAGACACAGGAGGGACCTGGCGGCCAGGAATGCATGTTCTTTAATGTCGGTTAATGTAGGCCAGAGGTATAAATGTCTAGAACCATGAGGATTCTGGAAGCAATTGTGTTATTATATATCAGCCAGTCAGCACGATGAGGGGCAGTAAGCCTGTGGGGAATAGATGGTGCACATTCATTTGCATAAAGCCAAGATGCTCCTCATTAATAAGGATCTGGAAGCTGTCATTGTCCTCTACTTCCCAAGGGGCAAATTGTCCACTAAGCAAGCCACGGTGCTGAGAGATCAGTCAAGGGGGAGGCCAAGCCCGGAGGAGCTGCCGGGTCAAGTGAGGTGTCCAGCTGTGGAAAGTTGGCATGCTGACGGCACACTGGGACCTGCCACCATGTGGCCGGGAGACTCAGATTCGCCTCAGACTTCACATGGATCTTTCTGGGCAGTTTAACAAGCGTCACCTGCGAACCGATGCCCATTAATAAGCCTCTAGGTGGGAACAAAAAAAATGAAGCCTTGGGATGCAGCCAATGAGCTGGCCCTGCCGGAACATTGCTTGCAACTTCTCTGCCGATCCAGATGTGAAACTAATACACGACTGTGGATTCCATGAGTAGCAATTGCTATAAAGTGAACAGAAAATGGGGACAGAAAACCTATGAGTATTTGCTGACTTACAGTCCCAAGCCTGGGGAAGGTGCACAGAGAGCAGCTGGACATGGGGCTATCAGAGATGGCGTGACTTTCCTTTCTTTCTTTCCTTTTTCTTCTTTTTGAAGAAGGCAGAATCAAAAATAGCAACAAGCTCAGCAAACAGCATCTACAGCTGCTAAGGAAAGAACAGCTTTCATTCAAATGCAGTGCAGAAAGGACAGCTGGTCACATTGGTCTTTTCAGCCTTCCTCCTGCACATATTTAGCAACAGAGTCGGTGGCAGTTTCTTTGAGTATAAAAGACGCTGATAGATATCTGGGATAACTCCAATTCAGTTAAATTTTGCATAAGGAGGACTTACCAAGTCCTTTTCCATTATGCCTGCCTAAATTCAATTCTCTTTAGTTGTCCCAGATTTTTTTTTTTTAAATATGGAATGTCTTGGCCTTTAAAATATAAAGAGATGGAGCTATTAAAGTATAGAGAAGTCAGAGTATTAGAAGTCGAGATCTTGCTGGGGTCAGGATTGTGACTGTTCCAAATGGATGGGTGACAGGATGTTTTGTGTATTAGTTCAGAGTTTTGTGTTTTTAGTTCTTCAAACATGAAACATGTACTTTCCAAGTTATCAACTGATAATTGTTTTTTTCTCCTCAAATTCCTTTATACGATCTGACAATCCTTAACATTAAATAGGGGTATATGGAGGGATGAGGTCCCCACTCAGTTATAATGTGACAAACAGACCCAGTAAACATGCATGTAGTGTTGTCAGAGCTGTGCAGTCTACGATGTCAGGGCCTGCAGAGGACACCAAATAACGAAGACACCCACCTGTCCCCTAGGAAGGTGCCTACACTCAGACACGTGCATCACTGGTGCACAAATAATTGATAACGAAGGCACAGTGGATTAGGTACACACACACAAACCCCCAAATGTCCTAAGGGAATAGAAAGAGGGAGAGTTTATACCAAGGAGAAGAAATCAAGAAGTGATTGGGAGATGGACCTTGAAGAATTAGCAGGGTTTTGACAGGTAAAGATTTGCGAGTGGGGAGGCAGAGTAAACTTAGGAAATCATAAAGTCATCCAGTTCAGATGTCACAGAAAAAGTGGAAAGGGAAGGCTGAGCCCTGTGCGAAGGGATGTGCCTTTCAGTCTGAAGAGTTTTGAGCAGGAGAGTGACATGGTTTGGGTTTCAATTTAAAAAAATGTCCAACCTACTCAGATAGTTTAATTTTTATCATTGTTGCCATTTGTACACAGAACGACCAGAGCCAGGAAAGGATAAAACAGAACAAATGCTTCGGATTTTGTCATTGATGCTCGAGCTCATCTTCCTTTTTAGTTTTGAAATGTAAGATTATTTCTCATCATCAGTTAGTAAAAATATGGTAATAAATTTCAAATTAAATTCTTTCTTCTAGAGCACTGTAAATATACAGAAGAGAAAAAAGAAGTATGATTCCACAGGCTGCACCAATAATAATAATTAAGACAATGCATTCTAACAAAAGTGAGGCAGATTATTATTAATCTTTATTTTCAGAATAGGAAGCTCAGGTTTCATCTTTGGGTTTCAGATCCCAGCCTGGCCCTCCACCACCTGCTCTCTGCCATGACCTCCACCGAGTCCCCCTAGAGCCCCCTTATGTTCCTTCCTGGCCTCCTTCTCTACTGGCTTGTCCATTGGAGTTTTGACATTTAAAGATATCTTCAGCAAGGTAAGAAGCCCTTCCCTAGCCTTGGTCTCTCTGTCTTCCTTCTTCATCAATCTATTTTGGGAGACATAGGCTGCAAATGTGGTTGTCAAGGTAAACATCTCTTGTTAGCAAAGAAAATGTTGAAGGATTTTGCAACTGATTAACAATAAATGGGAGAGGGAGACCGAGAAATCAACTCCAGAAAACTGTCCCAGACTTGTGTACCCATCACAGCCACAGCACAGGAACTGCTGACAGAACCAGAGGGTGGGCCAAGAGCAGAAAAAAATAGGAGTGAACGCTCACCTATCACCACAGTCGCCTGCCTTGACAGTCAAACTTCTCACTCTTCCCCAGCCTGCTCCTTTCCCTCTGCCTAGGCAGGGAAAACAGTGCAAAATACTCTGAGTCCTAAAAAAGGATAAAAGTAGCTGACACAAATATCGAGTTTTATAAAGATTTGCTTTCCATCATAAAGGGAAGACAATGATGGTATTTGTGTAAGGAGCGCTAATGCATTTAATGAAACATTAAATAGCATGATGTCTTTGAGATGCATCCGTGTTGTTGGTTCAAGACTCACCTTTCCTCATTCAAAGGGTCTGAGTGGTCCTGAGACGGGGGTGGTGGAGGCTCAGGTGAGCTCTCTGTGCCAAACAGCCCTGTGGACATCAGCATAGCTGCGTGTACCTTTGGCATCTCCTGCATACACCTTGCTCTGCCATTCAGTCATCCTGCATCCAGGCCTTTTATTGCCTAGGGATTAAAAATGATTTCAGCACCAGAATCAGCTCTGTTTTAAATCTTTTTTTTTTTTATTTTTAATCAATAACGGAAGAGGCTGAGATTTTCTTTTCTTGAATTTCAGGCTTATCAGTGTTCATAATGAACTTTCTGCCAAGTAAATCAATATAAAAATAAGATTTGTTAGCACTTTAGTGGGGAAACATAAGAAAAAAACAGGTTAAACTCAGGTAATAAGCTTAGAGGTTTGCCTTCTGAGAGTCCATTATTTTTCTGGGATGACTATCCACCCCCACCATGGGAAGGACAGTTCAAACTTATGCTTCTAGACTTAGTGGAATCCATGAGTCATCTTCCTTGTCCCATACATGTTCAGCTAAGAAAAGACCAGGCTCTCAGTACAGTGGTCCTTACTTATCCACAGGGGATACACTCTAAGCCCCCCAGTGGATACCTGAAACTGCAGATGATACCAAACTGTATGTACACTGTTTTTTCTTATATGCACATACATATATCTAAAGTTTAACTTATAAATTAGGCACAGTAAGAAACTGTCTTTGTCCATTTGTGTTGCTGTAAAGGAATACCTAGGCTGGGCAATTTATATAAAAAGGTTTATTTGGCTCACGGTTCTGCAGGCTGAACAAGAAGCATGGCACCAGCATCTGCTCCTGGTGAGGGCCGCAGGCAGCGTCCATTCACGGGAGAAAGTGAAGGGGAGCTGGTGTGCAGAGATCACATGGTGAGAGAGGAAGCTAGAGAGAGGGAGGAGAGGGAGGTGCTAGGCTCTTTTTAACAACCAGCTCTCACAGAAACGAACAGAGCAAGAACTCACTCTCTCCTAGAGATGTCAATAATCTATTCATGAGGTATCCACCCCCATGACCTAAACATCTCCCATTAGAACCCACCTGCAACATTGGGATGAAATTTCAATATGAGGTTTGGGAGATGAATAAACCAAACTATATCAGAGATTAACAACAATAGCTAGTAATAAAATAGAACAATTATAACATCATACTGTAATAAAAGTTATGTGAATATGGGGTCTCTCTCCCTCTCCCTCTCTCTTCCTCCTCCAAAGTGTCTTATCGTATGTAGTATTTTCAGACCTTGGTTGACTGAAGGTAACTGAAACTGAGAAAAGTGAAACAGGGCAGTGGGTACTGTGCCAGGATTTGAGGAGGTGGAGCTCCTTCTGCTCAGCTGTCAAGTCCCAGCTTCCTTCTACCTTTCTAGGAGATATTCGCTTTCCTTTTGAAGCAGGTAGCCAGTGCCCTCCTAAAGCCGACGCCAGTTTGTGCCAGAGAAAAGCCTTCTGTCAGACTCGTTCGACACTAAGGTAAGAGTGATGGAGGAAGCTTATTCTTTTCAGGAGAAAAGAAGAGTTCTCAGTTGAAATAATGATTGCCGCAAAACCATGACTTCTTTGTTGCACAGTTCCGGGAACCAGGATGTTGGGGTGGGTGAGGTGGACAATGTAGGAATGGGGTGAAGCGAGGAGCTGGTGTCATGGGCATTTGCTAGACTAGCTCTGCCCCCCATTGGCTTTGTGACCTCAAGATGGCAATTTTGCCTTTTTCTGCTTTGGTTTCCTAATCTATAAAATGAAGATGGTAACAATACTTTTTGATGTAATGAAGGCAATGCAAATTCATATAATTAGTTATACATTCTAACACAAGTGGAAACTCTAATCCCCTCCCCCCACCATACATACACACACACACACACACACACACACACACACACACACACACACACAC
>NW_012153174.1:6226720-6239489 GCF_000956105.1 Propithecus coquereli
ACACACACACACACACACACACACACACACACACACACACACACACACTCCTTCCTGTCAACTCCACCCAATGAAGAAGAGATCCGACAGAGATCAAGACCACAGTTTGGAGTAAAGCATTAACAAATCTTGTTTCTGCTTGGAGGATTGTTTGGTGGATCTCAGGCCTTTTATATACCTAATTTTTAAAAAATTTTAAGAATTCTCCTCTAGGACTATAATGGGGCTTAGAATGCCTCTGATTTGGAAAGAAGAGGCCTCCCGCATTACCAACCCTGACTCTCTTCAAATGACGAGAAAGAACAAAGACCAGGACAAGCGACCAACGAACACAGGTTTCTGAGGTCTATGCTTAATCTAGTGCAAGATTGTAAATAGGTTTCATCTCATGTGCCTAAAAGTGCTGCATGTGGAAGGCTTCTGAGACCACATCTGGGTCATGTGGATCGTCAGTGTCTGCCATGGGTGTTTCAGAAGGACCCAGAGCATGGCAATCACGAATCTGCTCTGCCTAGTCTAATTATGTATCACTCAAACTCCGGAAGGTACAAGTTCATGAAGAAATTTGACTCCAAAGCTGTGGCTCAGTAATGCAGAATGTACTTTGCTGTTCGTGTCCTATTGCATTTATTTTTCCTAGGAGTTTATTGGACTGTGGCTTTGTAAGCCAATCAAGGATTTGGGATTCTGCCTGAGTCCCTTTTCTTGAAAATGATGAATGCCTGGCATTGCTCATTAAACTGAATTTGAGTGTGTTGGCTGGAGGCTGCATTGTGCAGGAGCCCAAGCCGGAGCAGCTGCACGACTCATGGACACGGTTTTATTCAAGAGAGTAAAGGTTTCAGAGAGAAGCTTGTGCACAGGTGTGGTTAGAGCAGCCTCCCTTTGGTATCTCAAGCACAAAAGCAGACCTAGTGGGCCATGGTATTGGTACATCCCATCTGGTTAGAAGAGGGAGGGATCCCTCTGGGGTCAAGCAGGCCTCCGCTAGGAGAGACAGAGATCCTGAGGGGAGGCTTCAGGCTGGGCGTTTTGGACACTGGTGAATGAAACAAGGTTGCTCTTCCTTTCTTGCTCCTTCCCCCCAAAACAAGAAAGCATTGGTGTCACTTGGAGAACATTCTGCTACAAATGCTCACAGGCAGAAAGATTGTCGTAGACGAGAGCTCTTATTCAATTCAGGACTAAAGTATCAGGAATGCAGAGGCTAAAGAGAAATGTTAACAAAATGTTCTTTAAATATGTATTAAGGATGCTAAAGAGAATACTTCCTTGGGGAAGACCTGAGGGCTAATGCTAACAGTATTTAAAGTTCTAAAGTTAGTCAGACAAACAGTGTTTGTGGAGGCATTCTAGAGCAGAGAGGGTCTGTATACTTGTGGGAATCTCAGTTCTGCGGTTAACTTATTTATGGTTAACTTCCCCAAAAGCATTTTTAAATTCACTCGTGATAGAGTCTTGATAAATGGTATGACCAGAAACTAAAAAAAAATGCCTTTCTCTTTCTCTCTCCTCCCTTCTCCATATTTCCTTCCTCTTGCTATAGAACAGACACATTCACTGTCTCTGTTCCGCACAGCTAATAATGACATACAGGTCCATATGGTGGCATGGGTTGGCTCTGGAAGAGCCCTTTGCTGAAGAGACATTTCTATATGAGGTTTTTATGCATTGGGGGTATTGACACTGCAGAGGTCCCGTTAGGCTCTGGGATTTAGTGCTTTTGACATCCTGTAGATGTGGTGTGGTGGCTGCAATCCACTCCTGTGTTCACTTGGCTCCAGAAACTGAAATGATGGGGGTGTGCTAGTATCAGCGTTGACTTACTTCCCCTTTCCAGGCATGAAAGGAGCTGTATGAATTCTGCCATAAGCTGACCTGAACTTCGGCTGCCGGCCAGAGATCCCAGATCACATCAGGCTTTAGAATGGGACCTCTTTGCCAAGGTCAACCAAAAGGAAATTATGAGAGGGAAAAGCTCTGGGCGTGTCTTGTGACTTTAACTTTTCTAAACTAATTATTAACAGAAGGATTCAAAAAGTCAATTAATGTGTATGACTAAACATTTATCAGATGATGGCAGATTTAAGCCACTTACATTGATGTTGTTCTATTTTACAGAGAGTATTAAAGTCCAGTCCACATCTGCTGGACTTGGTTGGTTGATGCAGGTGAGCATAAGTCATGATAATAGAGATGATGGTGTTTTCTGATCTAGTAGGTGGCCCAAGGGTATTTTTCTTCTTTTCCCTTGATTTCTGCACAATTTACTATGCAATGAAATGCATCAATCTTAATTTTACAGTTCGAGTTTTGACAAATGCATGTACCCATGTAATCCACACCCCAATGGAGATATAGAAAATTATTTTGTCTCCTTTCTCCATTAAAACTCTCCTTTCAACTGCTGTTCTGATTTCTACCACTGTAAATTAGTTTACCTGTTCTTTAAAATTCACATGGATGAAATCCTGCAGCATGTACTCTTTTTATGTATTCTTTATTTGGATAGCATGATGTCTTTGAGATGCATCCATGTCGCTGGTTCTTTTTATTACTGAAAAGTATTCCATTGTATGAATTTATCATACTATATTTCTCTGTTCTCCTCTTGATGAATATTTGTGTTGTTTTCAGTTATAGGAAATTATAAAGAAGGTTACTATGAACATTATTACACGTCTTTCTTGCAGATATGGGTAAGTGGTACTGCTCTGCCATAGGAGAGTTCTGTGTTTAAATTTGTAAGGATCTAGTAAATTGCTTTCCAAAGTGGTTGTGTCATTGCATACTCATACAAGCGATGTCTAAGAGTTCCAGTTTTTCCACATTTAATCATGTTAGCCTTTTTAATTAGTCATTCTAGTAGAACAGAGGGGTATCTCCTTGTGGTTTTAATTTACCTTTCTCTCATGAATAATGATTTAGAGTATTTTTCAATATGCTTACTTGCCATTTAGAGATCTCTGAAGTCTATTTGAGACTTTTGCCATTTTTTACTGGATTGCTTTTCTTGTACTTTTTGATTTAAAGTTCTTTATATAATATAGATACCAGTTCTTTGTCAGATACAACAATTGCAAATATTTTCTCCATCCTGTCACTTACCTTTTAATTTTTAATAGTATCATTTGAAGAGCAAAGGTTTTAATTTTAATAAAGGTTTATCTTTTAAAAAAGATTTTCTTTAATGTCATCTAATTTTTTAAATTTGACAAATGATAATTGTACATATTCATGGGTACATAGTGATGTTTCAATACATACAAAGCATAGTGATCAGATCAGAGTCATTAGCATATCCATCATCTTGAACATTTATCATGTCTTTGTGCTGGGAACATTCAATGTCTTTTTTCTGACTATTGAAACTGTATAATATATTATTGTTAACTCTAGTCATCCTACATTCTAGTATAAAACACTAGAACTTATTCCTCCTATCTAGCTATAATGTTAACAAATTTCTCCTTTAACAAATTTCTCTTTATCCCACCCCTTCCCCCCACACTTCCTAGTCTCCTGTATCCTCTGTTCTACTTTTTACTTACATGAGATCAACATTTTTTAGCTTCCACATTTAAGTGAGAACATGCAGTGTTTAACTTTCTGTTCCTGGCTTATTTCACTTAACATAATGTACTCCAGTTCCATCCATATTCCCTCAAATGACAGGATGTCATTCTTTTTTAAGGCTGAATAATATTTCATTTTGTATATATGTTAATATCACATTTTCTTCATCCATTCATCTGTTGTTGGGTACTTAGGTTGATTCCATATCTTCACTATTGCTAATATGATGTAATATAAATAAAGGTGCAGAAATCTCTTTGGTATACTGATTTCCTTTCCTTTGGATAAATGCCAGTATTGGGATGGTTGAATATTAGAGTAGTTCTGTTTGTAGGTTTCTGAGGAATATATATAATGTTCTCCATAGTGGCTGTACTAGTTTACATTCCTACCAACAATATATATGAGTTCCCTTTTCTCTGCATCCTTGCTGGCATTTTTTATTTTTTGTCTTTTGTATAATAATCATCCTAATTGGGGTGACATGGTACTTCATGTGGTTTTGATTTGCATTTCCGTGATCAGCGAAGTTGAGCATGTTTTCATGTATTTGTTGGCCATTTGTATGTCTGCTTTTGAGAAATACTTGATTGGATCATTTGCCCGTCTTTAAATTGGATTGTTTGGGTTTTTGCTGTTAAGATGTTTGAGTTCCTTGTATATTCTGGATATGAATCCCCTGTTAGATGAGTAATTTGCAAAAATTTTCTCCCATTCTATAGGTTGTCTTTTCACCAGATGATTGTTTACTTGCTGTGCGGAAGGTTTGTAGTTTGTTATAATCTCATTTGTTTATTTTTCCTTTGTTTGTGCTCTTGAGGTCTAAGGCATAAAATTTTTTTCCAGACCAATGTCCTGAAACATTTCCCCAATGTTTTCTTCTAGTAGTTTTATAGTTTTGGGTCTTCCATTTAGGTCTTTGATCCATTTTGAGTTGATTTTTGTATAGGGTGAGAGGTGGCAGTCTAGGTTCATTTTTCTGCATATAGATATCCAGTCTTCTCAATACCATTTATTGAAGAGACTATCCTTTCCCCAAGAAATGTTCTTGGCAACTTTGTCAAAAATTAGTTGGTTGTAGATAGGTGTATTAGGATCTGGGTTCTCTATTCTGTTCCATTGGTGTATGTGTCTGTTTTCATGCCAGTACCATGCTGTTTTGGTTACTACAGCTTTGTAGTGTACTTTGAAGTCTGGTAGTGTGATGCCTTCAGCTTTGTTCTTTTTCTCAGGATTGCTTGGATATTTAAGGCCTTTTGTAATTTCACACAAATTTAATTTTTTTTTCTATTTCTGTGAAGAATGTCATTGGTATTTTGAAAGAGATTGCATTAAATCTGGAGATTGCTTTGGATAGTATTGTCATTTTAACAATATTAATTCTTCTAATCATCCATGCTTCTGAGCATGGGATGTCTTTCCATTTGCTTGTATCCTCTTCAATTTCTTTCATTCTAGGTTTTTTTGTTTGTTTTTTGTAGCTATTATAAATAGGATTGTCTTCTTGATTTCCTTTTTAGCTAGTTTGTTATTTGTGTATAGAAATGCTACTGATTTTGTGTATTAATTTTGTATTTTACCACCGTACTGGATTTGTTTATCAGTTCTAAGAGTCTTTTGGCAGTCTTTAGGTTTCTCTCTATATAAGATCATGTTGTTTGCAAACAGGGACAAGTTGACATCCTCTTTTCCAATTTGGATGCCTTTTATTTTTCTTACCTAATTGCTCTGGCTAGGACTTCCATTACTATGTTGAATAAGAGTGATGAAAGTGGGCATCCTTGTCTTGTTCCAGTTCTTAGAGAAAGAGCTTCTGCTGTTTCCCATTCAGTAACTTCTTAGCTTTGTGTGTGTCATATATGGTCTTTTGTGTTGTATATGATCTTTATTATGTTGAGATAGTTTCCTCCTGTCCTAAAGTTATTGAGAGTTTTTATCATGAAAGGGTATTACGTTTTGTCAAGTACTTTTTCTGCATCTATTGAGATGATGTCTCTCTCTCTCTCTCTGTCTCTCTCTCTCTACACACACACACATCCCCCCCACAGTCTTCAAAAAGTTCATGAAAAATGCATATTAAAAAATTATGCATGGACTTTGAATTTTTTTGTACCAAAATAAACCTGTACTAATTTTTTATAACATGTCTTATCAGGATCTAGTTTGAGGCACTGAAAAGAATAAGACATCACTTTGAAGAGAGCCCCACCAGAGCAATATGAATTCTGCTAAAATTGAAGCAAGAACAAACACCAAATTTATGGGGAAGCTTGGGTGGAAGAATGGTGAAATCACTGATGCTTTATGAAAAGTAGTTGGGGATAATGCCCCAAAGAAATTAGCAGTTTATGAATGGATAACTCATTGTAAGAAGGGACAGGATTATGTTGAAGATGAAGCCCATGACAGCAGACCATCCACATCAATTTGTGAGAAAAAAAAAATCCATCTTGTTCATGCCCTAATAGAAGAGGACAGATGATGAACAGAAGAAACAATAGCCAACACTGTGGACATTTCAATTGGTTCAGCTTACACAATTCTGACTAAAAGTTAAGGCTGAGTAAACATTCCCTTGATGGGTGCCAAAATCATTGCACCTGGATCAGCTGCGGACATGAGCAGAGCTTTCCATAGAAATTTTAAATAAGTGGGAACAAGATCCTGAAGCATTTCTTCTAAGAAATTTAGCAGATGAAATATGAAAGCATTCATTTCCCTTCTTTTCTAAAGGAGTTTGTCTCAGAGTGCTATTATTCCAGGTAAATATTTGGGCTTAGGGTCTTTTTATGGGAAGGTTTTTAATCATAAATTCAATTCATTTAACATAGAGAGCTATTTAAATTTTCTATTTCTTCATATGTCAGTTTTGGTACTTTTGTCTTTTAAGAAGTTTATTCATTTCATATAACCTGTAAAGTTTGGTGACATAAGGTGTTCATAATGTGCTTTTATGTTTGTATAATCAACAGTTATGTCCTCTACTTCATTCCTAATATTGGTAATTGATAATGTTTATCACAGCTTTTGTTTATTTAAATATATCATTATTGTACCTTAATGTTTGCGGGATATTTGTCCTGAATAATAGAATAGAATTCCGGATTGTTAATTACTTTTTTATTGCAACACTTTAAAGATGTCATTCCATTATTTTCTGATTTACATTGTTTCTGATTAGAAATCAGTTATAATTCTTTTTTTAATTTCAAAATATTACAGGGGTACAAATGTTTTTGGTTACATCAATCGATTTTGTAATGCTTGAGTCAGAGTAATAAGCGTGCCCATCACTCAGATAGTGTTCACTGTACCCATTAGGTAGATTTTCACCCATCCTCCCCTCCCCCTCCCCCTGCTTGATTTCTACTGAGTTTTACTTCCCTCTGTGCACATGTGTGCTTATCAGTTAGTTCCAATTTAATAGCAAATACATGTGGTATTTGTTCTTCCATTCTTTAGATACTTCACTTAGGATAATTGTCTACAGCTCCATCCAAATTGTTGCAAAAGGCATTAATTCATCCTTCCTCATGGATGTGTAGTATTCCGTGGTATACATATACCACATTTTGTTAATCCATTTATGAATTGATGGGCACTTGGGTTGACTCCAGTCTTTGCAATTGTGAATTGTGCTGTAATAAACATTTGAGTGCAGGTGTCCATTTGATAAAATGACTTCTTTTCTTTTGAGTAAATACCCAGCAGTGGGATTGCTGGATCAAATGGTAGGTCTACTTTTAGTTCTTTGAGGAATCTCCATACTATTTTCTATAGAGGCTGTACTAATTTTCAGTCCCACCAATAGTGTATAAGCATTCCTTTCTCTCTGCATCCAGGACAGCATTTATTGTTTTTGAACTTTTTAATAAAAGCCATTCTAACTGGGGCAATGTGTTGTCTCATTGTGGTTTTAATTCTCATTTCCATGATGATTAGTGATGCTGAGCATTTTTTATATGTATATTGGCCATTTGTCTATCTTCTTTTGAAAAATGTCTGTTCCTGTCTTTGCCCACTTTTTAATGGGGTTGTTTTTTCTTGCTGATAGAAATCAGTTAGAATTCTTATTGTTGATTATCTCTATGTAATGTGTCATTTCTCTTGGTTCTTTAAAGTTTTTGGTTTTTAAAATTGTCTTTGTATTTTAGTAATTTCTCTCTCTCTGTATCTCTCTCTCTCTGTCATTTTAGTAGATATTCTTCTTGAATATTTATTTTAGCTTCTTGGGTCTGTGGGTCTATACTTTTTATCAAATATTTTAAAAATTTCTATGAGTGTTTCTAACCTACATTGTGATCTAAATCTCAGCTGGATTGTCCTCATTTCTACAATGCCTCTCTGTCTAGAGATAACCAACTTTTCTCTCTGACCATACCTACATTACGTACCTAGTCCCATTTATGGAAGCTGCTACTGTTTTTGGCCTATCTGTTAAAAGCTTATTTCTTTCTTTAACTTGGTGCATCAGGGCTCACTTGCATCCACCATTTCTTTCTAGACCTGTAGAAAACATGCTTATAATTATGTCCAGATTTACTTGTTATCCAAGGAATAAAGGTCTCATCTTTTTCCACATCCTAACCGGAAGCACACCTTTCCAAGGTGTGGAGGGACAATGTCAAATTGTTACAACTTGGATACAAAGAAGCAGAGGGAAGTTTGGATATATGGCCTCAAAGGATGCAGGGATGTTTTTATGATAACTTGGTGATCCTCTTTCTTGGGTGGGACATTACAGCATTAAGATCCTCTATGGACGGAGTGCAAAATCTCCTCCATCTTCTCCTTTCTGTGGAGTAGAACTGCTGAGATAGGCTGCTGCCAGAGATTGCTGCCAATGATACCACTGGCCAGTAATACCAGAGGTGGAGATTTGAGACAAAGAGCACAATTGTTAGTTTTCCGTGAAACTGTTGACTCTGGGTTATCTATTTATTTCTTGGTTTTGTTTAAGTCCCTTTTTTTCCATTTTGAAATATTTTTCTCTCTTATAACTCATCTCTCATGCAGCAGGTCACATAAGATTTATCTGTGACCTCCTCACACTTAGGCAGAGGTGACTTTATCTTTCCATGGTCAAATGGGAATGATGGTGAAATCAGGGAAGTATGGTTTAAAAGAAGAAAAACAGAAATTTCTTCTTTGGTCCAGCCCTTTTAGCTAAAGTAAAAGGATTTGGAATTCAAGCTTTATATAGTATTAGAGTCTTCCTTTGCCTGGAGAAGTCTATGAGATCATCTCCTTCAATATATGTGGTGACTGTAGACAGCTAACCAAGAATTTCTTATTTTGGAATTCCAGCCAAATGTTTCTCTTCTATAATGTATAACATTTATTCCCTGTGATTTTTCTGAGAATTAGATAACCTAATATATAGAAGAGAACTTTTCAAATTATAAAATCTTCTATGGATAATAATATTTATTTTATTATTATTATAACCTGGGTTTCTATAAGGAGAGGGATTCTGTAAGGAGGGGAATATGTCAATTGGGAGATTGCTAGCTCTCTCTGATAAAGGAAGAGAAAGCTACCCTGGTAGCATGCACTTCGTGTCATAATGAGTTTCAGCAGTACATCCAACATCTCTTTTGGGTTTTGGTCTCAAACAGGATACAGAAAAATAGAATTGAAACTCCAGGCAGGAGATAGCTTCAAGCTCCTGTTCTTCCTGCCCCAAACCATGTTCTTTCTTAGCCTGCACTATCCTTTCCAATCAGGGCTGGTGTTGCTGCCTGGCATTAACTGACCCTTGGCTGTACTGGGGGATGAAGCCATTGCTCCTTCGTTATGAATGTAAAATAGGCCCCAAATGGCAGTGTTGAGTTCTCTCATGGAAATTGGCTTTTTATCCCATTCTATGCAAATAAACCTCATCTCCTGCCTTTTTAGGAGGATCTGTGGGGTTTATAGTTGCTGGAACCTCTGCCTTGTGGTCCGACAATGTGAATGTGCTCTATAAAGACATTCACCAGAGTCTTTGAAGGCATTGCATATTTAGGGGTCTAGAGGTGACTATCTTTAAATGCTTTATTCCTTTTTAGCCTCATTTTGTAGGCAGTCCATGTGGTGTACAAATGTAATGTAGGAATTAGTCTGGTGAGCTTTGTGGAAACATTTGACACTTCATGCAACAGTTTGCTTTTCTCACATATGGGGGAGATTTAGAAGTCTGTCTATTTGCTAAAAGTCCTTCTCCCAAGCTCCCTACACACCAGATTGTCTGGCGAGTTTTAAGGATCAAACTTATTTATTTCAAAAACACAAATAAGCTGTCTTCTATGAATCTCTATCAGATGTAGTGTTTTAATATCTAATTTATAGCCAACAAAAGGAAAGAAAGTGAAGTCGCATACCCAAGTTTCCTCTCTCAGTGTTGGCTAGTGTTCCCAGGCCATCTCCCCATAATGCAAAATTACTTGTCCATATTCTATCTCACACCTTCCAAAACACACACTAATAAATGTGAGCCATTATTATTACTCCTCTCAATACTATGAGAAATATACTTTGTCACCCACATTTGATAGGTTCATTGAGATTGTACAATGTCCCTAAGGTTGCAAGACTGCTAGGTGATAAAGATACAATTCAAAACACATAGTCAACTCTCTTAACCACCACACACAATGCTTCCCAAGAAGTAACTTTCCAAGGGTGACTCAACTTGTCAGTACTGGAGCTAGCATTCAAAGTGAAGTCTTTCTGGCTTCAGCTTGCTCTTTCTGCTTTCCCTTGCCCTCTTTCAAGGCCCAGTGAGAAGATGAAAGACAGCCTCCAGAGGGCTAAGAGGCAGGAAACTGTGCTATAGATTGCTAAGTCCTTCCCCAGAAGTAGAAGCTGAGATCCTCAACATTTGTTCCACATTTTACATTTACAAAACACTTTCAAATGTTCAATACTGTCAATGCTCACAATAGCCCCGGAAAGCATAAATTCCTTTTTTTCTTTCATGTTTCAAGTGGTTTACTATTTAACTAAACTTTAGAGAGTCCAAATGGCTATATGCAGAACATCAAATACTACTGAATGTAACTGCTATATGTAAACATTTCATTTTTAATTTAATTTTTAAATACATTTTATTGTAATATTTAAGGTATACAACATGATGTTATGGATACATATAGATGGTAAAAAAAAGTCACTACAGTGAAGAAAATGTACATATTTATCATCTCACATAGTTATGTGTGTGTGTGTGGCAAGAGCAAGTAAAATCCATTCATTTAGCATGAACCTCAAATACAGTACAATTTTATTAGCTGCAGTCATCACGTTGTACATTAGATCTGTAGAATTGTCTATTCTACATTTCTGTTATTTTGTATTCTCTGACATACAGCTCCCATTTCCTCCCCATCTCCTCCTCCTGGTAACCATTACTCTGTTCTCTATCTGTATATTTGAATTCTTTTTTTTAAGATTCCACATATAAGTGAAATTTTGCAATATTTTTCTTTCTGTTCCTGGCTTATTTCATCTAGCACAATGTCCTCCAGGCTCATCCATGTTGTGGCAAATAGCAAGATCTCATTATTTCTTAAGGCTGAATAATATTCCATTGTGTATATATACTACATTTTCTTTATCCATTCATCCATCAGTGGACACTTAGGTTGTTTCTATATCTTGACTATTGCAAATAGTGCTGCAATGAACATGGGAGTGCAGATATTTTTGTGAGGTGATGATTTCATTTCCTTTGGGTATGTGCCCAAAAGAGGGATTGCTGGGTCATATGGTAGTTCTATTTTTAATAATGGCCGTACCAATCTACAGTCCCACCAACAGTGTACAAGAATTCCTTTTTCTTTGCATTTTTGCAAACATTTTTTATCTTTTGAGTTTTTGATAATACCCATCTTAATGAGTATGAAGTGGTATCTCATAGTCATGTTGATTTTCATTTCCCTGATGATAAATCATGTTGAACACCTTTTAATAAATCTGTTGGCCATTTTTATGTCTTTGAAGAACTGTCTGTTCAGGTCTTTTGTCTATTTTTAATTGGGTTGTTTTTCCAGTACTGAGTTACATGAGTTCTTTGTATTTTTTGGATATTAACCCCTCATCAAACACATGGTTTGCAAATATTTTTCCCAATCCATAGGCTGCTGTTTCATTTTGTGGTTGTTACTTTTGCTGTGCAGATGCTTTTTAGTTTGATGTAGTCTCATTTATTTATTTTTACTTCTGTAGCCTGAACTTTTGGTGTGCTATCCAAAATATCATTGCCAAGGCCAACGTCCAGGAGCTTTTTCACTATGCTGTCTTCTGGGAGTTTTATAGTTTCTGGTCTTACATTTAGGTCTTTTACTCAGTTTGAGTTGGCTTTTTTGTATGGTGTAAGATAAGGGTCTAATTTCATTCTTTTGCATGTGGAAATCCAGTTTTCCCAAACCCATTTATTGAAAATACTATTCTTTCTCCAGTGTGTCCTCTTGGTGCCCTTGTCAAAAATTAGTTGATGACACATATTTAGATTTCTGGCCTCTCTATTTTATTTCATTGGTCTATATTTCTGTTTTTATGCCAGTACCAGGCTGTTTTGATTACTCTAGCTTTGTAGTATAGTTTTAAATCAGGAAATATAATGCTTCCAGCTGTGTTCTTTTTGCTCAGGATAGTTTTGGCTATTCAGAGTCTTTTATGTTTCTACATAAATTTTGGGATTATTGTTTCTATTTCTATAGAGAATGCCATTGGGTGTTTGATAGGGATTGCACTGAATCTCTATATTGCTTTCAGTAGTATGGACATTTTAAAAATATTAATTCTTCTAATCCATGAGCATAGGATATCTTTCTATTTATTTGTATCTTTTCCAATTTATTTCATCAGTGTTTTATAGTTTTCAGTGTACAGATTCTTTACCTTTTCGGTTAAGTTTATTCTCAAGTATTTTTTATGCTATCATAAATGGGGTTTTTAAAAAAATTTCTTTTTCAGTTAGGCTGTTATTTGTGTATAACAATGCTACTGATTTTTTTGTATATTGATTTTTTATTCTGCAACTTTACTGAATTCATATATTAATTCTAGTGTTTGTGTGTGTATGTGTGAAATCTTTGGGGTTTTTTACATATAGGATCATGTCATCTGCAAATAGAGATAATTTTACTTCCTCCTTTCTGATTTGGATACTTTCTATTTCTTTTTCTTGGCTGATTGCTCTTGCCAGTAT
>NW_012153174.1:6242059-6243370 GCF_000956105.1 Propithecus coquereli
AAAAAAAAAAAAAACAAGAGCAATAACAAAAACAGCCAGGATCATGATCAAACCATTGAAACATTGAAAAGAGAATTGGAAACATATTAATTCAGAAAAGGAAAAACAAAATGTGTTTACCCGAGAGAATGAAAGGTAGAATACACTTTTGCCTTCTTCTGAATGTGGCTTCCAAGTAGAGAGAAGGTCCCTGTGCCTCAAATGCTTCCAAAGATAAAAATTTTAAAGTGAACTAAACTCTCTAAGTCAGGAGAATGGCTAGAAATCGGTGACACCTGAAACGTAACCACTGCCCTGTGATAAGAGAAAGATATATAGGTTACTATTCTAAATGTAACTTAGTAATTTGCTTCTCGATGTTGGTATTATCTTTTCATTTTAAAGTAACAGACCTAAATGAAGGGTGAAACAATTTTCATGAAGAAATAATATGAGCTCCAAATTTTTACCCACAACTTTAATGATTGTAATATAACAACAATGACTTAGATTAAATATCTTTCAAAAATCTAAAATATGGTTTCATATACACTTGCAGAATAATATTTATATAGTTTTTCTTTTTAGTAAAATACATTTTGGTTCTTGACGCTTTTGAGAACAAAGTATTTAACAAGAGATACATTCTGAGAAATAAATATAAGTTTAAAAGTTAGCAACAGCTATTCAATGTCTGTAAATTATGAATATTTTATGTATTAATTTAGTTATTGTTTATTGAACCTAAACTTTGTGCCATATACCGTATTTGCTGCTAAGGATACAGAAATAGTAGCTTGAGTCAAAATTGCTGCTTTTGTGAGTTAAAAACAGTTAATAGCAATTTAAACAGCCATTTACCACAATTTAAACCTAAGTTAAATGTAATCTTTGTCCCTGTGGGCATCAGTCTGGTAAGGAAGACAGACTCATAAATAAATCTGTGCAAGTGCAGGGTGAGTGATTCGAGGGGATTTCTAACGGTAGGTTAGATTTCAAAAAGTGGGAGTAGGGTGGCTGGTGTGTGACAGATGGAGCAGGCTGCAATGAATTGGAACACTTGACAGGAGTTAAAGGAGTGGAGTCAGGAAACTCAATATATCAATTTTAAAAGTTTGGCTGTGAAGCTGAGAGCATCGATTGTATGTGGGTGTGGTTCTGGATGTATTTGCGTGTGTGTGTGTGTGTGTGTGTGTGTGTGTGTGTGTGTGTGTTTAATGGGGGAGGGATGTTTATGGTTAAAGGAGTGGAGTCAGGAAACTCAATATATCAATTTTAAAAGTTTGGCTGTGAAGCTGAGAGCATCGATTGTATGTGGGTGTGGTTCTGGAT
>NW_012153174.1:6243420-6287314 GCF_000956105.1 Propithecus coquereli
TTGAGAAATTTTTTTTATAAAAGAATATTAGACTTTGTTGAATGCTTCTTCCATGTCAATTGAGATGACCATCTGGTTATCTTTCAATTAATGTGATATATTACCTTGCTTGATGTATGTTAAACCAGCCTTGAATGCCAGGGATAAATCCTACTTGGTCGTGATGCATAATCTTTTTGATGTGTTGTTGGATTCAGTTTGCTAATATTTATTTTATTGAGAATTTTTATATCATTGTTCATCAGATAAATTATCCTATAGTTTTCTTTTCTTGTAATGTCTTTGGCTTAGGTATCCAGGTGATGGTGGCCTCATAAAATATGTTTGCAAGTATTCCCTCTAGCTTTATTTTTTTGGAAGAGTTTAAGAAGTATTGATATTAATTCTTTTTTGAATGTTCAGTAGAATTCAGTGGTAAAGCCATCTGGTCTTGGGCTTTTCTTTGTTGGGAGGTTTTTGATTACTTATCAATCTGTTTGTTATTGGTCTGTTCGGGCTTTTTATTTCTGCCTGATTCAATTTTGGTAGATTGTATTTTTTAGGAATTCATCCATTTCCTCTAGGATATCCAATTCAATGGCATATAATTGTTCATAATAGTCTATTATAATCCCTTTTATTTCTGAGGTGTCTGTTGTAATTTCTTGTCTTTCGTTTTTTATTTTATTTATGTAAGTTTTACCTATTTTTTCCTTAGTTGGACTAGCTAAGGGTTTGTTCATTTTGTTTTGTTTTGTTTTTTTGTAAAAACCCAACTCTTAGCTTTATTGATTCTATGGTTGTTCTCTGATTTGTTTCTGTTTTGACTTATATTATTTTATTCTTTCTTTTAATTTGGGGCTTAGTTTGTTCTTTTTACAGTTCTTTGAGGATTAATGTTAGACTATGTATTTAGTATCTTTTTCAATTTTAGTGTAGCCGTTATTGTTATAATCTTCCCTCATAATTGCTTTTGCTGCATCCCATAGGTTTTGATATGTTGTGTTTCCATTGTTGTTTGTCTCAAGATTTTTTAAAAAATTTCTCTTTTGATTTCTTCTTTGACCTATTGTTTGTTCAGGAGCATGTTGTTTAGTTTCCTCATACTTATAAATTTTCCAAGATTCCTTCTGTTTTTGATTTCTAGTTGCATACCATTGTCATTTGAATTGATACTAGATATGATTTTAATCTTCTTAAATTTGTTAAGACTTGTTTTGTGGCCTAACATATGGTCTATTCTGGAATATTCCATGTGCCTAGAGAAAAATGGGTATTCTGCTGCTGTTAGATGGAAAGTTCTGTGTATGTCTCTTAGGTCCATTTGGTCAAAAGTGCAATTAAAGTCTAGTATTTCCTTATTAACTTTCTTACTGGTCAATCTATCCATTGTTGAAAGCATGAGCTCTTATTTTCATTTAGATTTGAGGAAACCATGACCCATGTTTCAGGTAATTTGCCCAAAGTCATGGGATTCAAATATTAATCCTCATCCTCATCTGGCTTCAAATTCTTTAGTTTTTCCAGCACACAATTCTACATAAACATTTTACCCGTTAGAAAGTTTTCTTCCTTTCCTCTGAAATGAATTGAAGAATTATTGTACCTTTTGTGAATATGGATATGATATTGGCACAATTATAAGCATTTTTTCAACTTTAGCACTGTCATTTGGACTTTTCTTGGCAAAACAGATCTTTGACCCTTCTATGGGCTATGTCATTATATCTATTACTGTATGCAAGTGGATATGTAAATGCGTATACAAGACAGTGTGTGCACAATAATGATTTATTTCAGTCTTATTTGAATTCTCCTTTTTCTGGGACTGCTGTACACGCTGCTTCCTACAGACTTTCACAGAAGATGGACAAACAAATGCACCCGACTGTGTCATTTCCTGTGTGAGGATGCACAGTAGCAATGCTCATCCCTTTACACTTCCCAGGCTTTCTCGGGTGAGCAGGGGTGCAGTCCCAGGAGTAGACTTTGGCTTTCATGCTTCTATGGTGAATGTCTAAGCCATCATTTTCCTGCCTGACAGAAGGGCTTCCCATGTCTCCCGCAATCTGTTTTGCATACAATTTCCTTTAACTCTTACAACTTACTTAAAAAATACATTTATGGCAGCACAATTCACTATTGCAAGGATGTAGAAACAACCCAAGTGTCTGTCAATTCATGAGTGGATCACTAAAATTTGGTATATGTATGCAATGGAATATTACTCAATTATAAAAAACAATGGTGATCTAGCACCTCTTTTATTTTCCCGGATAGAGCTTGAGCCCCTCCTCTGAAGTGAGGTATCACAAGAATGGAAGAATAGGCTCCACTTGTACTTGCCATCAAATTGGCACTGACTGATCAACACTGTGGTGCTCACATGGTAGTAATATTCTCCAGGGATTAGGGGGTTGGGGGTGGTAAACTCACAACTAATGGATGCGGTGAGCGTTGTAGAGGGGAAGGGCACACCTCTAACCCTCGCTTGGGTGAAGTAAAGTCATAAAATGTAACCAAAATGTTTGTACCCTCATAATATCCTGAAATAAAAAAAACAAAATAAAATAAAAAAATACATTTTACTTGATAATATAAAGAATAATATGATGCAGTTTTCCTAGTTCAACAGCCTTCAGGACAAAAAAAAAAAAAAAAACAAGAGCAATAACAAAAACAGCCAGGATCATGATCAAACCATTGAAACATTGAAAAGAGAATTGGAAACATATTAATTCAGAAAAGGAAAAACAAAATGTGTTTACCCGAGAGAATGAAAGGTAGAATACACTTTTGCCTTCTTCTGAATGTGGCTTCCAAGTAGAGAGAAGGTCCCTGTGCCTCAAATGCTTCCAAAGATAAAAATTTTAAAGTGAACTAAACTCTCTAAGTCAGGAGAATGGCTAGAAATCGGTGACACCTGAAACGTAACCACTGCCCTGTGATAAGAGAAAGATATATAGGTTACTATTCTAAATGTAACTTAGTAATTTGCTTCTCGATGTTGGTATTATCTTTTCATTTTAAAGTAACAGACCTAAATGAAGGGTGAAACAATTTTCATGAAGAAATAATATGAGCTCCAAATTTTTACCCACAACTTTAATGATTGTAATATAACAACAATGACTTAGATTAAATATCTTTCAAAAATCTAAAATATGGTTTCATATACACTTGCAGAATAATATTTATATAGTTTTTCTTTTTAGTAAAATACATTTTGGTTCTTGACGCTTTTGAGAACAAAGTATTTAACAAGAGATACATTCTGAGAAATAAATATAAGTTTAAAAGTTAGCAACAGCTATTCAATGTCTGTAAATTATGAATATTTTATGTATTAATTTAGTTATTGTTTATTGAACCTAAACTTTGTGCCATATACCGTATTTGCTGCTAAGGATACAGAAATAGTAGCTTGAGTCAAAATTGCTGCTTTTGTGAGTTAAAAACAGTTAATAGCAATTTAAACAGCCATTTACCACAATTTAAACCTAAGTTAAATGTAATCTTTGTCCCTGTGGGCATCAGTCTGGTAAGGAAGACAGACTCATAAATAAATCTGTGCAAGTGCAGGGTGAGTGATTCGAGGGGATTTCTAACGGTAGGTTAGATTTCAAAAAGTGGGAGTAGGGTGGCTGGTGTGTGACAGATGGAGCAGGCTGCAATGAATTGGAACACTTGACAGGAGTTAAAGGAGTGGAGTCAGGAAACTCAATATATCAATTTTAAAAGTTTGGCTGTGAAGCTGAGAGCATCGATTGTATGTGGGTGTGGTTCTGGATGTATTTGCGTGTGTGTGTGTGTGTGTGTGTGTGTGTGTGTGTGTGTGTGTGTGTGTTTAATGGGGGAGGGATGTTTATGGCTAAGGGCAAGGGGTCAGGAGAGAGGTTCTGAGAATGACCCTGCAGAGGCTGGACAGAAGAGTTTCTGGTACTGAGCATCTATTTGAGTCATATAATTCTAAGTACTGTGCACATGACTTAAGTAGGAGGCACACGACAAATGTTCTTTGAACTGAAATAAAAACAATGCTAGATTTTTCTATCCAATTTTTGGCGGCTCCTTGCTCTTCTCTAGAGAACATAGCTGATGAGAGCCAATTCTGGGGAAAAGTTTCGAAATTTCACTTTTAAATGCTTTAAGTAAATAATGTTATGACGAACAGAAAAAGGAAAGAAGAGGAAGCAGATATTTAGAAAAATTTTGAAAAGAGCCCAAAGCTTGGTAAAAGAACAATTTAGGGTAGAAGCAGAAAAGAGAGCTGACTTGTACATAGAGGAAATGAGACATGCATAAGAAGGATTAAGGAATGAAGACACGGATAAGGAAAAGATATTGTCAATGGGAAAAAACACGAAAATGAGAAAGGCTTTTTGAAGCCCGGAGCAAAGGCAGCAAGAAAACTATTAGGCTCCATTGACAGAAAGAATGTTATTAATTGCTGGATGGAATACAATGGCTGTCCCTTTGTCTGACAGAAAGCTAATCTATGTAATCTGTGAATGGAGAATTAGCAAATGGTTACGGTGTGCTGTGCTCTGCCGACACAGCAAAATCTAGAAGGTCCATAGTCAGAATGAGTTTTAGGGTCAAAGAATCCTACTTTCTAAATGACTAGTGAGAGAGAGAGGCAGAGAGAGAGTCTTAGTCCATCTTGTGTTACTATAACAGAATAACAGGTTGGGTAATTTATAAAGAAAAGGAAAGAAATTTATTCCTCACAACCTGGAGGCTGGGAAGTCCAATATCAAGGTGCCTTCATGCCAGGTGGTCCCGTGATGGAAGCTGGAAGGCGAGAGGACGTGCACTCGAGACAACACGAGAACAAGAGAGGGCTGACCTCACTTTTGTAACAAACCGACTCTTGTGCTAACTAACCCATTCCCATGGGCAATCATGACATTAATCCATACATTGTCTCTTGTTAGGCCCCATCTCCCAACGCTGTTGCTTTGAGGATTAAGTTTTCAATACAGGAACTTTGATGGATACATTCAAACCACAGCAGAGAGAGAGGGGGGCCTGTACAGTTAAGAAATAGAAAGTTCTCTAAAATCAAGTTCTACAGTTAAAGTAAAATAAAAATTTTGGATGGGTCATTATGTAATTTGTAATTGGTTTCCAAATATTTTAGGCCAATTCAACTCCTGTTTCAGGGTTTTTTCCCCCATGGAATATTCTCTTTAAATATCAAAGCTTATACATGATCTCTAATATATAACGAGAGACAAGAAAAGCTGCTGTGTTCAAAGCTGATGGGGACAGAAGGTGCTGCCATTTCGATGACCTTATTTTTGAACACACTGTTTACTTTACTGTGTGTCAAAGTAACTCTCCTAATTTCGATATTTCCCATCCCCCTCTGATCTCACCTTTGTCCAGCTTCCCTGGAGGCTGGGGCCAGTGGGTCAGTAAGTGTGTCCAGACCACCAGGAAGTGTGCACTGGGCTCTGGGTGGTGCCGAGTGTGTCTGAATTACTCATGTTTGTTGCTACTTGACGAAGGGACACTGCTGTGCTGGACCCGCTCCACCGCCAGCGTCCTTCACCTTGTCACCAATGGGAGGAGAACTGGCTTCACTAAAATCTGGAACTCACTAACTTGACTCCTCCACTCACTCTTTGTCTGGTACCCCAGAGATATGATCAAGTAAATCTGAGTTATTCCTTAAGCAACTTCCCAATGTATTTAAGAGGATGGACTCCAATTCAGATCTAGGTTCACATTCTGACAACAGCCACTACCAGTCACAAGAGTTTAGAAGATTGATTTCACCTTTCTGTTCACCAAATGTACAAAGAAGATAATAAGCCCGACGTGTAGCATTGCTGAACTAGAAATAATACAGGTCACATTCCTACCACTGTGGCCGGCTCAAGGAAACCACTTAATACATAATCGCTAATATTATTTTTATACAAAAGCCTATATTTTCTCAATTTTTCTAGAAAGCTAAAATTACCAAAAGACTGTCTCTGTGCAACGTCATGGTCCTGATGAAATGGCTTCTGACGGGCCATACGTCAGAGTTAGCGTAGTGCGTCCTGCGCAGTTGCCCGCCTCAGAACACACTGACATTGGATCAACACCCTCAGCACCAGTACTTCGCTGTCATAACACTCTACTTAAACAATCAATAGACAAATAGGAAGACCTTAATGATTTAGCATATTATTAGCATAATGCAGTGACTGCCTGCAAGGCGACTTTGAAAGGTAGTTGGAAATTCGAAGTGGTTGTTTTTTTTTGTTTTTTTTTTTAAGGCCACTCTGCTTTTTGCCAACTATTCACTGACAGCATGTTACTTTTGCTTTCTTTGTCAAGCACAGAGAAATAGGAAGCACAAAATCAATTTGGACAGGGGGTGGTGGAGCAGAGAGAGCTGGCGGAGAAGCAGGCTGTGTCTAGCAGTAAGGTCTGATCCACACTGAGTGACAAGAGATCACTCTGTACCAGGGCTGGGTCTCCCGCTGGGCTGCTCCTTCAAGCAGTTTTAAACACTCAAAGAAATCCTTCTGTACATGCGGGGTTTCTGGCTCTCTCCCTGGGACCTGGCTTGCTTTTTTTCTTTTCCTTTTTCTTTTCCTTTCTTTTCTTTTCTTTTTTCTTTTCTTTTCTTCTTTTCCTTCCTTTCCTTTCCCTTCCCTTCCCTTTCTTTTCTTTTCTTCTTTTCCTTCCCTTCCCTTCCCTTCCCTTTCCTCTCTTTTCTTTTCTTTTCTTTTCTCTCTTTAAATGTCTGCTGTGGTATGGAGGGCAGTGGAGTAAGTGGGGAGCAGCAAGACTAAAGCATGGGTGAATCCCCAGTTTTGCAATGAATTAGCTATGTGACCTTGATAAAATAAACTCCATTTATGGGAGTACTGAAGAAGAAGGAAGCATTTCACACCCAAATTCCAGCCAAGGGAGGTACTGGGGGAAACAGTGAAGGTAGCCCAGTGGGGCTGACTTCGGTCATGGCCCAGGGGAGACCCTGTGCCCAATCTAAAGACTTTCAAATTCCATTAAAAAAGTTATTTTCCAAGAGAAGACATATCTGTTGGCTGCCAATTCTAGACCTCTGGACCAGATGCTGTGTGAGGTCTTTTCTAGTTTTATGACTTGGGCCACCCTGGCACCAGAAAGTAGCACCAAAGGACATTGAAGGATGTGAAAATAGAGCAACTTGGCAAATAACACTTAGCTGTGCATTATAAGAAAGTCTTTAAGTGTGGAAAAAAAATTTGCTCTAGTTAGACTAACTCTAAAACAAAAACCAAATGAATTCCAATTTAATTAGATTGAATTTGGGATAATCGATAGCTTTTCAGGAATTTTTAAACATAGAAAAAATGTAGTGCTTTGAGAAGAATGTCTGTGAGATGATACTAGCCTGTGGAATCATTTGTCATCTTCAGTGCAGCCCGACGCATACCTAACAGACAGTGCTTCCCTTAATGGCCGCTCAGCAGGGACTCAACCCATCCATCTCCATTAAAAAGAAGAGGAAGTGTTTTATTTATAGAGTAAGTAAAAGTGTCCATTTTTGCTTTATTCTGCATTTTAAAATAATGAACACACACAGATGTGTTGCTTCCCAAACTCTTCAGCCCAAGACTTTATTGATTATTCCCAGGTTAATGGGATAAGAACCTAGAAGGCAATGACCCAGATTATCACCTGATTGGACAAGCCTTGCAACAAAAACAAACAAAAGAAAGCACATACACTTTAAAGGATCCCTTGATGCTAAAGCACCGGGTGTTAATATAGATGGTGAGCTTCATAGAACATCAAAGCCAAATTTGGAATTTCTAAAACATGTTTTGTTTTGAAATAATGACACACTCATAGGAAATTACAAAGATAGTACAGAGAGGACCTGTGTACTTTTCACTCGGTTTCCCTCATTGGTCACGTTGTATGTAGAGGACAGTATCAAAACTAGGAAACTGCCATGGGTACAAAGGATGTGGGTAATTCCGTCATGTTATCACACTTAGATCCTGCAATCAGCATCGCAGTCAAGATGCACAACAATTCTATCCCCACAAGTTCTCCTTTGGGGCTCCCTTTGTAGTCACACCCCTGCACCCCTCCCACCACCCCATGCCCTAGCATTAATTTGTTCTCCATCTTTGTGATAAATTTTGTCATTGTAAAAATGGTATTTAATAGAATCATACAGTAAATATGTGGCTTTTTTATTCTGGGTTTTTTTGCTTTTACTTGGCATAATGTTCTTGAGATCTATTCAAGCTGCTTCATCCCTTTTTATTTTTTGTCCATCCTTTTCTATTGCTGAATAGTATTTCCTAACGTAGGCTTGCTTAACTATTCATCTGTTATTGGACATTTTTGTTATTTCCAACTTGAGACTATTTCAAATAAAGCTGCTATGAACAATCATATATGGGTGTTTGTATGGACATAAATTTTTATTTCTGTTTGATAAATGACCCAAAGGGCAATTACTGGGTCGTATGTTAAGTGTATGTTTAGTTTTTAAGAAACTGTCAAACTAATTTTTAACATGACTCTACCATTTTACATTCTCACCAGCAACATATGAGAGATCCAATTTCTTTGTGTCCTCACAGGCATTTGGTATTGTCACTACTTTTAAATTGTAATGTTCTCACAAATGTATAGCGGTATCTCATTGTGGTCTTAATTTGCATTTCCCTAACCCAAAATATCTTTTCAAGTACTTATTTGCTTTCCATATGTCTTCTTTAGCGAAATGTCTCTTCATGTTACTTATCTATTTTTCTGATTGGGTTGGTTTTTTTGTTTGTTTGTTTTTTACTGTTGAGTTTTGAGAGTTTTTTGTATAGCCTCAAGGTGAATCCTTTAACAAATATGTAGTTTGCAAATATTTTCTCACAGTCTGTATCTTGTCTTTTCATCATGCATAGGGTCTTTTTCAGAGCAAAAGTTTTTAATTTTTATAAAGTCCAATTTATCATTTTTTTCTTTTATGGATTGTGTTTTTCATGTCTAAGAACTCTTACTGTTTTCTTTTAAATAGGTTATAGTTTGCATTTAAATCTACAATAACGTTTTGAGTTTTTCTGTTTGCTTGCTTGTTTGTTTTGCATAGGTATTAGGTTCATGTTGAAATCTATTATTTTTTCACTATGAACGTCCAATTGCTCCAATGCTATTTGTTGAAAAGGCTTTTCTTCCTCCATTGAATTAGTTTTGCACTCATGTCAAAAATCAATGAGGCATATTCGTGTGGGGCTATTTCTGTGTTTTATAACTTGTTCCATTGATCTAATTGTCTATCCCTTCACCAATGCCGCCTAGTCTTGATTAGTTTAATTACATAATAAGTCTTAAAATGGGTAGATTTATTCTTCCCACTTTTTTTTCTTTTTCAAAATTGTTTTAATTATTCTAGTTCCTTTGACATTTTACATATTATTTTAGAATGATATTTCCATATCTATAAAACATCTTGCTGTGATTTTGATAGGAATTACAGTAAGCCTGTATATCAACCTAGAGTGAAGGGATATCTTTATTATGTGAAGTCTTCTAGTCCATGAACAGGTATTACTGTCCGTTTATTAGATATTCTTTGATTTCTTTTATTAACTTTTTGTAGGGTTCAGCATACAAGCCCTATACATGTTTTGTTAGGTTTATCCACTTTATTTTTTTTTAAGGGACTGTAAATGGTATCATATTTTTAATTTCAGTGTACGTGTGCTAGTATAGAGAAATACAATTGATTTTTTTTGTGTTGATCTTGTACCCTATCACCTTGCTGAATTAAATTATTAGTTCTAAAATATTTGGGGTTTTTTTTTTGGTAGATTCTTTGGGATTTTCTACATATAAAATCACATCATCTACAAATAGGGAGAATTTTCCCCTTTCCTTTTCAATATGTATGCCTTTATTTCCATTGCTTGCCTTATTACAGTGGCTAGCACTTCTAAATACTATGTTCATTAGCAGTGATAGAACTAGTCATTCTCATTGGTTCTCTACTTTAAACAGAAAGCATTCAAGTTTTCACCATTAATGTCATATTAGCTGTAGGTTTTTTTGTGGATCTTCTATGTCAAGTTGAGGAATTTCCCATCTACTAGTTCTCTGAGATTTTAATCAAAAACAAGTATTAAATTTTGTCAAATGATTTTCCTGCATAAACTAATAGAATTATGTGACTTTTATATTAATATGATGGACTACATTATTGACTTTTGAATAGTTGAACCAACATTGTATCTGTAGAATAAACCCCATTTGGTCAAGGTATATATAAATAATTATATTGCTGAATTATATTTACTTAATATAATTTTTGTCTATACTTATGAGTGGTATTAGTCTGAAGTTTTCTTTATTTTGTTCTGTATTTTCTGTTTTTTGGTATCAGCTTCATAAAACTAATTGGCAAGTGTTCCCTCTTCTATTTTCTGGAAGATATTGTGCAGCATTGATGCCAATTCTCCTTTAAATAACTTATAGAATTCTCTAATGAAACCATTTGGGCCTGAAGATAGAACTTTTGAAAGGTTTTTAATTACAAATACAATTTCCTTAATAGTGGTGGGCTCTTCAAATTATCTAGTTCATATTGGGTGAGCTGCGATAATTCATGCTTTTTTGAGGAATTGGTCCATTTTATCTAAGTTGTTAAGTTTATATATGTAGGGTTGTATATAACATTCCCTTATTGCACTTTTGATGTTTGTAGGGTCTGCAGGGTCTGTAGTGATGCCCACGCCACGCTTCATTCTTGACATTAATAATTTGTATTTTTGATCTTTTGTTTCTTTGTTTCTTTTTGATCTTTTGTTTCTTCTTTCTTAATTTTTTATTTCTTTCCTTCTCCTTGCTTGGGTTCATTTTGATCTTCCATTTCAAGTTTCTTGGTGCAAAAGCTTAGATTATTAGATTAAGACTTTTCCTCTTTTCTAACGTAAGCATTTAGTGCTGTAAATTTCCCTCAACATTACTTCACCTGTGTTCCACAAGTTTTGATATTCTGTGTCTTAATTTTCATTCACTAAATGTAATTTTAACTTTCCCCCTGAAACTTCCTCATTGACTCATGACTTATTTAGAAGTCTGTAGTTTAGTTTCCAAGTGTTTGAAGACTTTCCTGTTACTTTCTGTTTCTGATTTCTAGTTTGATTCCATTGTGGTCAGAGTACACTTTCTGATTTAAAATTTTTAAATTTGTTGTGGTTTGTTTTGTGGCTCAGGATATGTTGTATCTTGGTGTATGTTCCTGGGGCACTTGAAAAGAATGTATATTCTGTTATTGGGTCAAATGCTCTATAAATGTCAGTTGATGTGCTATTTTTCTTTATGCTTGCTGATTTTCATCTAATTGGCCTGTTACTTGTTGATAGAGGGGTGTTGGTATCTCCAGATATAATTGTGGATTTGTCTATTTTTCTCCTTTCATTCTATCAGTTTTTATTTCATATATTTTTCAGTTCTATTGTTTGGTGTATACAACAGGGTGTGCTTTTTGGTGGACTGATCCTTTATCTTTATGCAGTGGCCCTCTCTGTCCCTATAATTTTCTTTGACCTTAAGTCTACATTGTCTGATATTAATGTAGCCACTTCCACTTAATTTGATTAGTATGTTCATGATATATCTTTTTCCATTTTTTCATTTCAGCCTACTTATGTCATTACATTTGAAGTGAGTTTCTTATAGACAGAATATAGTTAGGTCATGTTTTATGTTTTTAAGTTAAATTGCCAACATCTGTCCTTGAATTGATGCATTTAATGTGGTAATTGACATTATAGGGCTTACATCTGCCATTTTATTTTTTGTTTTCTGCTTAGTCTCTCAGTTTTCAGTTTCTGTTTCCTTTTCCTATCTTCCTTTGGGTTACTTGAACATTTTTTTATCCTTCCACTTTTGATTAATCTGTAGTGTTTATTGAGTGTATCTCTCTAGATAGCTTTTTTATGTAAAGATTTTAGTGGTAGCTACCATATATATTTTATATATTTCTATGTATCTATCTTCTTATCTCAGTCTTCTGGTTCTACCAGCTTGAGTGAAATGGAGGGCTCCTCCTTCCCTTTATCTCCCTTTACTCTCCCTGTTTGTAATATATAATTGTTTATGTATTTCCTCCACATACATCTAGAGTTACATCAGTCAGTGTTATAATGTTTGCTCCAACTGTCAAACATAATACTCAGGAGGAAAAGAAAATTAATATTCATCCCTATTTTTCCTCCTTACCTTGTTCTTTCTTTTGTCCTAATGTTTCAAGAATGTTTCTTTCATCTTTTCTGTTTTGTTTAAAGAGCTTCTTTTACCCATTCTTTTAAGGTAGGTCTGTCAGCAACAAATTATCTTAGTTTTCCTTCATCTGGAAATGTCTTGATTTTACCTTCATTCCTGAAGGATATTTTCACTGGATATAGGATTCTGGTTGACACTTTTTAATTTAATTTAATTTCAGCTCTTGAAAACATCATGCCATGTCCTCTGGCTTCCATTGTTTCCAACGAGAAGTCCACCATTGTTCAAATTAATTTTCCTCTAAAGGTGAGGTTTTCTTTCGCTCTTATTGTTTTCAAGTTTTTTTTTTTTTTTTGCTTCTTACAGGTTTGATTATAATGTATCTTTATATAGATTTCCTTGGATTTATTCTACATAGATTTCTTTGGATTTACTCTGTTCATATCGTAAAGTTTCTTGAATCTATAGGTATATGGCTTTTGCCAAATTTGAAGGATTTTCAGTCATTATTTCTTCAAATATCTTCAGCTCCTTTCCCCTAGGGGCTCTCATGACATAAATATTAGATATTTATTGTTCTAGTTCTTCTCCTCCCTGAGGTTGTGACATTTTTTTTCAGTCTGTTTCCCTCTGTTATTCAGATTAGGTGGTTTCTCTTGTTCTGTCTTTAAATTCACTGATTTGTTTTCCTCTGTCACCTCTAATCTGCTGTTTAGACCATCCATTAAGTTTTGTATTTTGGTTACTGTGTTTTTTAGTGCTAAAATTTCCATTTGGTCTTCTTTCTATCTAGTATTTCTTTGCTGAGAGTTTCTATTTTTTCATTCACTTCAAATTTATTTATAATTGCTGGTTGGATAATTTTCACGATGGCTGCTTTAAAATCATCTTCAGATAATTCTAATATCACTGCCATCTTGGTATTTTTGTGTATTGATTTTTTTATTCAAAATTCTTGGTATGATAAATGATTTTTAATTGAAACCTAGACACTTTGGGTATCATGCTATAAGACTCTGGAATGTATTTGAATCTTCTGTTTTATATGGCCTCTTCTGATACTACTCTAACATGAGTGGGGCGCTCACTGCCTCATTACTGCCAGGCAGAGGATGAAAGTACATGTTCTCCACGTGACCTGATTGACACTGGAGTTGGAGTGACCCTCATTATTGCTGGGTGGAGTGGGAATTTCTTTTTTTTTTTATTTCAGCATATTATGGGGGTACAGATGTTCAGGTTACGTATGTTGCCCTTCCCCCCCACCCCCACAAGTCCGAGTTTCAAGTGTGTCCATCCCTAGGATGGTGCGCATTGCCCTCTTTGTGTATGCAAATACCTGTCCCCTCCTCCCCCCCCCCGCCTGACATCCAATAGATGTTATTCTTATGTGTGCACTTATGTGTTGATCAGTTAATACCAATTTGATGGTGAGTACATGTGGTGCTTGTCTTTCCATTCTTGGGATACCTCACTTAGTAGAATGCATTCCAGGTCTATCCAGGAGAATACAAGAGGTGCTATATCACCATTGTTTCTTAAAGCTGAATAGTTGGAGTGGGAATTTCTGACCTGTACTAGGTCTCCACAGATACCCTCCTGGCTGGGAGCAGCAGAAGGGCCTTGTCACTGCATCCCAAGTGGCCTTCACTCACATCGTGGGGGAGGGGTAGACTTGCCCATCCCGGATGATGTGACAAGATGCAAGGATACCTCATTTCTGCCAGATGAAGTGCAAGTCCAAGATCCTAATGTACTCTCCATTGTCACCTCATGGAGAAGGGGTCCTCATTACCATCCAGTGGGGATGAAAGTCTTGGCTGCCTACTCATTCTTTCCTGACATCACTGTGTCTGGGGGATTAGGGAAATTTATTATAGTCTGGATAGCCTGGTAATATAGGCTTTCTGCTCAGTCTATGATGGCAGGGGTGAGGAAGCAGTCATATTTTTTTTTTCTGTGGTATTTGGCTGGAGTAGAGTGATTACTGGCTGAAAGTGTTTCTGTCTTTCTAGACTTTCCCTTTCCCGGTCATTGGACTACAGAGAGCAGGATTTTTACTGGGGCTTGTTGGCATTTCCAGGCTGCCAGCCTCTCCAGTATTCAGTCTGGGATATATGAGGCAAATTGAAAATGCAGGAAATTCACCTATAAGTTGTTCCTCAGGTCCTGATGTCTCTAGTCAGTCTTCCGTCTCTCTATCTTTCTTCTTGTGGTGTTCTACATACAATGTCCAGGATTTTCAGTTGCACTTAGAGGCAGGAATATGCAAAAGCATTTCTACTCCATCTTTGCAGACACAAATGTCACCCACCCCGCCACCAATCAGACTTCTCATGTTCTTGTATTTAGTCTAGATTTTTCACATTCTTATACTAGCTTTTCTTGATCCTTTGGGTATATTTTCTATGTGCCTCTCACAAAATCATCTTAAGTAATAAGTAAGATAAATATTGTTTTCATTATAAAAATTGTGATAACCAAAAAAATTTAGGAAAAGGAAATACATTTTCACTTTGATTCAATCAAGCACTTATTTGGACAGAACAGCACCTGACAAAGAGTGTTCTGTCCAATGTTTTAATGCTTCTTCCTTAAAGCAAAAAGTCAGGCATTTGGGATAATTTACATAGCTGTTTTAGAAAATCAATGTGTTTCTTTTGGGGCCAAAATTATAGCAGACTATAACTTAAGGACCAAAAAGAAATTATTCTAAAAAATAAAAATATTTATTTTGATCAGATAATATACCCTAAATTATTTTCAGTTTTGAGTAGCACAAGGAAATATAACAGGACTTTCCTACAGAAGGCAGTTTTCCCATTGTCTTCACAGCTAACATATGACTAGAAGCAACATAGGTGGCAGGACATACGTCTCACCTGATTTCCAATATTGGTGTCTCAGTGGCAAGGCATTTACATTTTTGCATTCCTGGATTTTTAATTGAAAAGGAGATTGAAATCTAAATTAATGTTTTGGCAAAAGAGTATCTAAATGATAATGAGCATATCTATTCATTTGTTGTTAGGCAGTTGAGTATCATTTAGATCAAGATTAAACTGTAAAATCTATGATGTGATTTTCTACTTAACTCCATGTTAACTTTACCCTCCTAGATGCTGCTCTGCAGAATGAACTGGTTCTAGAACACACACATTTTGAAAAGCTTTAAATCCAGACACTCACGATTTTTCATTTTTAATTATTTATGCTTCATTTATATAATTACCGCTCTCACTGGTTTTGATGTGTCTGAATTAATCAGGTACTTTTAAGATCAAACTAATTACTTAAATCGGAATAAGATATAATTGTGTACAATAAAATATAACTTTTTCTTTTGTGATTTTGTAGCAGAGTCAGTGAAAGCTTTTGATGTTCCCCTAGTTCACAAAGTACTTCATGCCAGAGTTGACAATATCTATTGTTCTTAAAAATTACTTGTTAAACTACCAAGATTTATTCAAGATTTTTAATAGCACATAGTCTATAACTTAATTTGCTATAAACAGATGACAGTGATTCACTTCCTTTCAAAAAAGTGGTAAAATTAAGGCTAGATAATTAAAAATGAGATAATGGACATACTAATAAACACTAGTAGGCCAGATTATCTGCGTGAAAATAATGCAGACTAAGTGGAAAAAGACTTTCCTTTTTTTTGGTATAATATAAATAAATCATAAAACCCATAAGAGGTAAGCATTTTGCTGTTTACAATCCAATCACTCTGGGATCTTTTAAGAACAGTATTAAACTGATCTAATAAATATCCAGAGTTATCTGAACTTCAAATTGTGCTTCCTAATTAAACAAGATGAGAGGCGTGAATGTCCTGCACATGGTGCTGGGTACAGGATAAATTTTACATGCATGGGTCATCTGACTAGACTTCACCATCTCTCAGTTAATTCAGTTCAGAGAATCTAAGTTTTGTTATTGCTGGAGTGAGTGCATTATTTTCTTTTTCCAAATTCTCCCAGTAAGTAAGCCCCCAAATTGGAAATAAAATCAAGTTCTGCTGACTCCAGCTTTGCCTGTTATGCTGAGTTTTTATCAGCTATAAAGCAGAAACAGTTATGATGCTCTCTAACAACAACAACGAAAAAATGTTTGGCTGTATCACTTCTCTTCCAAAACTATTTTAGAAAATTATGAACCAGTTAATCATTATTATAAGAATGATTTTTAAAAAAGAAAGAAATCACCTGTGATTTTTAGTATAATCGGTGAATATTCTGCTTGTTTCTGAGCCAGAAATAGTAGTTCTTGTGCATCCATTAGTGCCTCTCACACTAATCTCTTGCAAGTGCCAGTCAAGGCCTTGCCCCCTTTTCACATCCATTGTTTGCAAAAGAGCAAAGACAACTGCTTCTGTTCTGAACACATCCACCTGCCAGAAATTACATCATCGTTAGCAGGCTGAGCTCCTTATCCGCACAATGAGAGAAGTGCAACAAAACTTTCATTCTGGGAAAAGCAGCTGACTCCTGACTGGGGCTGAGTCATCACTCCAACCCTCTCTCTTTCTGAGATAAACTTGAGAACTTGTGTTAAGACCATTTTCCATACTACTGGATCTGTAAGCCTTTCCTGGGGCATACTTAAGCAACTCTCCCTGAAGTTAGAGTTTCAATGGTTCATGCAGAAACCTCTCATCAGAAGCCTCTTGAAAAAGGAACTTCCAAAAATTAACAAAACCACAACACATTCTATTAGTGGTTCTGACTTTTAGAGTGTACAGGTTGACAATGTACCACATAAAATGAAGTTATAAATATCCTTATCATCAAGTTCCTCCATCTAAAAGTGCAACCTAAACTGGTCACTGATTCAGATTTACCAGACAAATTACTGGCAGAAGTAAAAGGGGAAAGAAAAATGAGCAAATATGTATTGAGTGGCACTCTATGTTCTTTTTCATTTATTCCTCACGCAGTCCTGTGACATTGTTATTATTTCCTCTGCTTTGCCAATGAACATACAGAGACTCACAGAGATTAAATAAGTTGTCTAAATTCACGAATCTTACGAGTCACACAAAAAATAGAGAAATGTCTCTAAGAGTGTCTAAATATTAACCATCTCCTACTGTGTTAGTAACAGTACATTCAGTCCTCACGTAGCCCTATGTGTTGAATTTTTTCTCATTTGACAGATCAGTAAGTTTAAGCCTCAAAGGAGTTAAATGATTTGCCCAGTTAGGACTCTGGGCAACCAAGAGTCGCATGGCCACCAAGTCAGGGCTCTGAGGCATGCTCTGCCTGACTCCAAAGCTCCTTAGGATCCCACCAGGTGCCACTGCTTCCTGTCTGCGTGACTGCTTACCACGGTGCCGCGATGACTCCTGGCAGAAAGTGCTGGTAATAAAAATATCGAATGTAGAAACTTTTACCTCTGTGAAGCAGCTCAATTTAATTTGAAAGTCACACATTATTTCTTAGAAAGGAATTTTGAACAGTTTGCTAGTGAACTATGAGGTGGAGAAATGGGAATACAACTGTGCGTGGCCTGCTTCGCGTTGACTGTGGCTTCACAGGCTGTGCGTCATTCCGAGAGGACGATGGAGCCACAGGTTTGGAGCAGCAGAGTCTGAACTCCAATCCAGGCTAGTCTCAGTGGGCCTAACCTTCCCATCTATAAAATTAGATGATTCTATTGAATAATAAAACTAAGATCTTTCAAATTTTTTAAAAGTCTATTTGCAATATCTAATGAAGCAGGACTACTGTTACACCATTTTTACTAGGTTTCCCTCTGAAATATATGATGTTTGACGACCTTAGTATTCCTTAGTAAGTTTACCACTGTCCTCCAAAAAGAGAAAAAGCTAAATTTCCTTCTAAACATCAATTTCTTGAGAAAATCATTTCAGTATTTTTTTGAATGTGTGTCATTATCCATAAAACTAAATGAATATTATAAGCCTGATGCCTGATACAAAGAGAAGCTCTGACTCTTGATGTGTTCTAAAGGCATCAGTCAGGAAATCCAAAGACACTTTATCAATTGGAAACATTTTCTACTGTGATGATTTGTTATTCCGTTTAAGGAATGTCAAGATTAAGTGTGGGTTTTTAGGGAGCTCGTTTTATCCCAAGGTACAATATTGTCTGTGTTTGCCAGACGCTGATGCCAGGTGACAATTGGACCTAATGTCAGTTTGTCTTTGAGCACAGAAAACTAAGCAATAGATATGGAAATCAATGGTGAAATAAATGTGTCTGCACATATCTACATGTATATATCACATGTAATCATCTAAGCAACACAGAATAAAAATTAATGTACTTCCTCTCTACATACCTTAAAACATCCAAAATGGGGAACATTATAAAAACTAACAAAAAAGTAGATATCTAATCCTTTAATCTATTTCTGCGCTCTTATAGGACTTATCCACTCAATATAATATTTATTAGGTACATGAAGGCTATTATGAGGTATTCCTGAAGAACTTGTCAATAAAAGAATTCTGAATATCTTCTGACAGTTAAAGTATAAAATCAAAATGTAATGAATTGGATAAGATGTCTAGAAGGTCATCATGGAGAGAAATGATGGCTGCTACACTGGCATGGTTTGAGTGCAATCGACTGAATGTATACAGTGGTCAACAGGAAGAGGGGTTGGCCACCAATGAAGACAGCAGCAAGAACCATGGCTGCTATTTCCAAAGCTGCCTGCAGTAATGTTGACCATCTAAGGGTTTGGGGTATAATAAAAAGTGTATATTTGATCTTTTCCCCCAGTTTCTGGTGCAGAACTCCTTAAATCCTTGGAATTTCTTGAGTGATAAGTGATAGAAACATCTTTGCTTATTCATAACAAGCCCCTTTCAACCATACCTGAGTTTATGCTAATGAGTTAAATAGCTCTAGGGTGGGGGCTGGTTACTGGAAAGACCAATATGGTTAGAGAGTTGGAGCTTTCAGCCCTACCCCCCCAACATCTGGGGAGGGAGGACGGGCTGGAGATCGAGCTAATCACCAGTGGCCAGCGATTTTCTCAATTATGTTAATGTAATGAAATCTCCATGAAAACCCTAAGCGGTGATTCAGCGAGTGTCCGGCTTGGTGAGCACACCGAGGTGTGGGGACCGTGGCACGCCTGGGGAGGGCTGGGAGGCTCTGCCCTTGCTCCGTGCGTCTCTTCCATCGGCTGTTCCTGAGTTGCATGCTTTATAATAAAACAGCAAGTGTCAGTGTTTCCCTCTGTTCTGGGAGTTGTTCTAGTGAATTATGGAACCAAAGAAGGGTCACGGGAGCCTCTAAATTTGTAGATAAGTCAGACAGAAATGTGGGTACCCTGGGGAGCTGGCATCTAAAATGAGGGCAGTCTGAATAGAGCCTGTTGGCTTGTGGGGTCTGCACTAACCCTGGATGATTAGTGTAGTAGTCTGCTCGAGCTGCCATATAAAATACCATAGAGCAGATGGCATGAACAAAAGAAAATTTATTTTCTTACAGTTCTGGAAGCTTGAAGTCCAAGATCAGGGGCCCAGCATGGCTGGTTTCTGGTGAGGGCTCTCTCCCTGGCTTGGAGATGGCTGCCTTCTCACTGTGCCCTCACATGGCCTTTCTTAGGTATATGCAAGGGGGAGGAGGGAGAGAGAGAGAGGGAGAGAACAAGCACTCTGGTGCTACTTCTTACAAAGACACTAATCCTATTGCATAAGGGTCTCACTTTTACAACCTCCTTTAGCCTTAATTACTTCCTTACTCCAAATAAAACTACACTGGGGACTAGGGTTTCAACATATGAATTGGGTGGGGGAGCACAAACATTCAGTCCATAACAGTTGGTGTCTGAGAATTAGAGAATTGATACTGAAAAAAGTACCATACACTTGATGTCAGGGGAAACAAATCATTCAGGACAGAAACAAAATTTGTCTTTGGGAAGAGGCCCTTTTGATTGGGAAAGCGTACCCATGGGTGTTGTTAGTGTGTTTATGCCGCAGGATTTAGTCTGAAAAGATAGGTTGAGATCATAAGAAGCTTCATTGCTCCTCAGCTCCTATTAGGATGACCCATACGATACCTCAGCCCCTTAATTCCTTGACCTCCTCCTATAGAAGCGCTCCTTCTCCCTACCTCAGCCATACACTTTCAGGTCACGCTGGACTCATCACCCCTTGAAACCGATCTGCTCCCAAGTATCCCACATTCTTCCCACAGCTTCCTCACCTTCCATAACCTTCCTGACCACTTGTTCCCACCATGTGATGTTTCAGCCTCGACGGGGCCTTCCAGAATGCCTCCGTTGTGTCCCACTCATCTAGCCTTCCCTTTTGCTTTCTGTTTCCTTCTTTATCTGACTTTGATTCCATCCACAGTCCTTCTCTTTTAGAGACAGTTTTGCCAATTCTTTAAACTGTTTTGTCCTTCTTTTCATCATGTCCATCTGGAAAAAACCTGGATTAACCCTTCTATATGTTCTCATCATACCTACACTCCCCTTCACCACACTGCAACAACACCACAATCCGCCTTGTGGTGAAGGTGGAGCATAGGTGTCACGTCCTACTGTGATGTCACTGCAGGTTCAGGACCACCAGTTAAATGGGCCCGCCATGCTGCATCTCTCAACCAACACCAATGACCACTCCAAAGTGTCTCCACTTTCCTCCAGTCTACACCTCCACCCAACTGCCCCCTCACCAAGCAAAGACTTAACCTTTCACTTAACAGAAAAAAATTGAAGTCAACATTTGAAATATCCCTCACCTTCCAACCCCGTCACCCTGCCTATGTCTAGAAACACCCACTTTTTCTTGCTCTGTTTCAGTAGGGCCCCTCCTCTTATCCACCTGTGGTCCCTGCACCAGTGTTTTGAGCCTGAGGAACCTGAAGTTACCAATTATCCTCTCTCTCTAGTATAATCATCCACATTTATTAACACTGTTGTTGCCACCTTCATTTAAACTCCCCCAACTAAATCCATAGGTGATAAATAGAAACCTTTCATTGTCGTGCATCCCTGTCTAAACACTGACCTTTTGCTTTTCATGTACTTTATAGAAAACTCCCTATGGACAAGTTTTTCATGAACTGCTGGTAATTATGGCTCACTTTTAGACCCTCTGCTCTTCTCACTCTGTACTCTCTTCCTTGACAATCTGATCCACCTTTAACCATGTCTTCAAACCAAATATTGCTTAAATAATTACAACCCAGATCTCTCCTCTGAGTCCCAGCCAGATTATCCAGCCAAAAACTCAACTTGGGTGTCCCAAAGGCATCTCAGACTCAACATGATCAAGACTCAATGCATGATGTTAGCCTCCAAATCCTGCTCTTCTTTTAAGGTTTTCTATTTCAATTTGTGATGCTTCCATAATTTCAGATGTGTAATCTGAAGTCTAAGAGTCATGTTTATGGCTTTTCTCTCTTTTACTCTGTTCTACTCTCTCTAATCTCCAGCCCATCACTGATTCTTGTTGATATTCTCTCCTTAAGAATTTTCAAAGCCTTCCTCGTCTCTCCTCTTTGGTTGGTAGTTGCTCCTAATTCTAACATTCGCCGACTCCTGTTTGGACTATCTTCTTGTGCAAACTCTGCCCACCTCTGATTCATTTTCCATGTTGCAGCCAGAGCTACTCTTTTTTTTCCAAAACTTAAATCTGAGCTGTAACAATCCTCTAAATTCCTGCATGCTCTGGCCTCTCTGCCTCCCCCTCCAGCCTCACCGTGTGGGCTCGTACCATTCTCCCCCTCCCCTCTGCTCTCCAGTCACAATGGGCTTCTTAGCTTTCCTGTGATCTGGGAATAGTCCCTGTGTGGTGACTTCCTCTGCCTGGAGGACTGTACTTCTCCACCTGCCCCTCTCGCTGCCTTCTTATCTTACTCACCCAATAATTGATATTTCTGTGACTCCCTGAGACAGGCCCTCTCTTGAAGGCCAGATGCTAGTGTTAAATGCTCCCCAAATACCATGTTTCTTTTCTCAGAACACTAACCTCACTTTGTAATTACACACTCATTTGTGTAATTATTTTGATTAATACTTTCTAAGAACAGGGTTATATTTATTTTCCCCACCTTTTGTATCCCAAGCCCTATCACAGTGTTTGGCATATAGTAGGCATGTGATAAATATTTTCTGAAAATGATAGTATAATCATAGCTCAGGGGCTGTGTTTTTTTTTTTTTTTTTTTAGATAAGGAACTTTGCTATTGTTTTCTATGTGGGCTGGAGAAGGCAGCTTGAGAATTTTGGAGCTAAAAAGAGCAAGAGAGAAGATAAAAAAGAATAGAATAGGGGTTTCAACAGCATGATGGTGGAGAAACTGCCACTCAGGGATGGTCTGTGATGGGCATGTTCAATACTCTTTGGGAGCAGTGATTCCTGGTTTTGTTTTGAAATTCTTTTATGACACAGATTTTTAGCAAATTAGTTAGCTAGTACAGTCAAGTGAGCTCTTGACAGGGATACAGAGGAAGGTAATATACAAGGGATAAGACTAAACTAGGGAGAGCTAAAACAACAGACAGAAATAGTAGTGACAGGGTAAGCAATGACTTTAGGGGCACCTGGGAAGAGTAATTTAGGGTGAGAGGGAATAAAGGATGAGCAGGATAAGAAATCCTTAGAAACACTGGAGAGGTGGCTGAATTGTTTATACAATGCCATTTGGGAGCCACAAAGTATTTTATTTATTTATTAGGAGGAAGGTATGATCCCTGAAGATTATGAAACTCAGGATAATTACATTACACAAAGAGGAAGAATAGCTCAAGATCCAAATGTTGTCAACAGGTTCAAGAATGTTATTCATTGGCAACTGACAACTTAGAGACAAATGCATCAGATTACCTTAGTCTGGTGCCATTAAATATTCAAATCACTTATTGATTTTCCTTTGATCTGACTCCAGGTTCACCCAGCAAACTTCTGATTATATCTGGCTTCCCACACAGGACTAACCAGGAGATGCTGCCCTTCAGTGTTTATGACAGTCCATTTCTCATTGTGAATTAATAAATCAGTGTCCTGAGTTTACTCATCAGCTGTATGCATGTGCATCTTTAGAGGAAACCACTCTCCGTTTGCAGCTGGAACCAGTTTTCAAAGCTCACGAGGTGAAACGATAGCCTCTGGACCATCAAGTGTCTACTGAGGAAGAGTCATCCTCTGCGGTCTTTCCAAGTGGAGCCTTTCCCAAATAATCCTCCACTTTCCTGCTTGAGCATTTTCTCTGTTCTTCCACCCTACACACAGGGATCTGTGTCAAAGTAACATTCATTATAAAAGGAAGTATAAACATCATCTCTTATTTTGAGAGGTTACAGCCCCTTTATGAAAAAAAAAATCTTCACAAATCATTCATTCAAAATGTTTATTGACTGAATAGTACTATAAGAGAAATGATCGAAAATAATTACTAAAATAAATAAAATTTGTTTTAAAATAAAGTAAAAGAATTGCATTTATGATTTAGAAAATTTAAGTTAACTCCAGCGAGAGAAATCAGGGAAAGCCCCATGGAGGACGTGAACATGGAGTTAGACTTGAAGAATGAGAGTATTTCAACAGGAATGGCTTTCAAGAAAGTAGACAGAACAACAATACAGAGAAGAACAGGGTGTGTTCAGATCCTACAAGTAAAACAAGATTCTTTTTTATAGGCTAAACTGTGTCTGCCCAAATGCGTATGTTGAAGTCCTAACCCCTACTACTTTGGAATGTGACCTTATTTGGAAATAGCGTTGTCATAGATGTGATTAGTTAAGTCAAAGTCATATCATCAGGATTGGCCATAATCTAATATGAATGGGGTGCTTTTCTTTAAAAAAAAATTAATTATGGACATAAAAAGATGCATACAGGGAGAATTCTAGGAGAATATGAAAATGACCATTTACAAGCCAAGGAGAGAGACCTGAAGCAGAACTTTCCCTCACAGCCCTCAGATGGAACCAATCCTGCCAACACCTTGATGTTGGACTCTTGCCTCCAGAACTGTGAAACAATCAGTTTCTATTGCTGAAGCCAGGTACTTTGTCACGGCATCCCTAGCAAGCTAATACACCATTGTAATAGGGATTCCAGAAACAGAAGTCCCAAGAAATAAGACCAGACAGATGTGTGCATGTTTTTTAAGAGGGTCATGAATGCCACACAGATCATTTAGTATTTTATCCTAAAAAGTGTGAAAATGGGCAGGAAAATAATTATTCACCAATCCCCACCAGTTAACAGGTATTATTAAGCAATTTTATCCCACTTCTTTCTCACAAGAACTGCTGGAGAAAGTGTTATTAACGTAGATATTAATTGCAGCACAAACTACCAGAACTAATTTACCCAGTGGTGCTCAATAAATGTGTGTTGAGTGAATGAACAAGAAACAATTTACTGCCCCTGCTTGTGTTCAGCTACTCCAAAGCCTTAGCACAGTATTTTCGACTTGGTAGGTATCCCATAATATCTCCTGAGCAGGTGGTCAAATGTCCTAACTCCATCCATAGTTCCCATCAAAATGTGAGGAATAATAAATTTCTTACTATTTATTTCAAGGTCAATATCTCAAAAAGGAAGATCTGCTTCCTCCATGTTAATAGTAAGTTCCTATGAAACAAAGCAAATTATATTTTAGCCTAAAAAACATATTTCTACAACTATCACTCCATATGTGCCCTGCCTACATACCTTATCTTCTTTTTAAAGAAAATGAATTATTTGGTTTCTAATTCGTATTGTCCACTCAAACGGAGAGAACACGGCCACATTGTGAGTTGAAGGAAAAGCTCACCGTCGGGCTCTGTGTCCAGTCCACATAGTTAACCCACATAAGGCACATTTTGGAATAGTGCAGGCGAGAGGGACACCCATGACATTAACACGCAAATACTCCTCGAAAGAACCCGCGGGAACCAAGCTGAGTCTGTCCTTACACGCAGCCTTCTCCAGCCCAGCGCAAGATTGGTGGGGGAGCCACCACCACAGGGAGAAACTACGGAGGTCCTTGGAGAAGAAAGAAAGAATTCACTCCAAAAGAAGAGAAATGGTGCTTCAGGCTAGTTCGAAGGCTCCAGAGGGCAGGAAACTTTGAAGCCAGGCATGCTGCCTCTTGCTCAGGTTTCTGACTGCGTCCTGGGAGAAGAACTGCCAGGCGAGAATGCGCGGCTGAGAGGTTTGCTGCCATCGCCCTGGCGCGGCGGGGCGGTCGCTGCAGCGGTCGGGGGGCAGGGCCAGAGCGCAGCCCTTGCTACCCAGCGAGGGCTTGTCAGGCAGCAGCGCTGCGGACGACTTTCAGGCTCCCAGGACGACAGGACCGCCTTGGGCTTCTGCCCCAGCTGCCGTGAGCTGGAGCTCTCAAAAAGAAGGAAAACGGTGCGCTTTGCTGGTAGACATGAGCTCGTCCTTCTCCATCTCTGGGAGAGGCCAGAGACCACCTTCTGGGGAGCCCCGGACGCGCTGGGGGGCTGCGGGGAGAGGGGCGCTCTGAGGAGCTCGCAGGCATCCGCGCGACCAGGGCCGTCCTGGGCGTGCCTGGCGCTCGCTGGCTCCCGCAGCCCAGGACTTGTCTTGCGGGATACAGCCGGGCCTCCTCTCCTCTTCTGTCCTCCCCTCCGTGCACTTTCTCCGCCTTTGGGTGGCTGCTCTCCTGCCATTCAAGTCTCAGTTCATCTCAGCCTCTCAGAGCCGCCTTCTCGGGTTCTCCACCCCGCATCCAGCCCCTTCCGATCACAACCGCCCGGCTGCATAGCCTTCGCATCCCGTACAAATAGGGCATTTTGAGATGTCTGTCTATTATGCATTTATAATTGCTGTTTGATCACCCGTCTCTCTCCCAGTGAATTTAAGCCCCGAGAAAGCCAGGACCCTGCCTGTCCCCTCCCTTTTCCATCCTCAGCGGCTAGAACAGTCTTGGGCAAAAGGCAAGTCCTCAGTGAGAATTCGCTGGCCCTGTGGAGGTAGGTGTGCTGGAATAACATGGGGCACAAACACAGAGGGACAAACCTATTTTATCCCTAGCTTGTTATCGAGTGAACATCTAGAATGATCTCGGGACTCAAGGGGAGTAGGGTTGCTTAAAGCCAAGGCGGCGTCGCTGGGGTTCTGAGGGTAGTAGCCTGGATTAGGGTGCAGAGCCCACCGTGCAGGGACTCGTTTGTGCGGCCCCTCTCTGTTTCACAGGCACCAGCCACACAGGGGCGGTGGCGGGGCTCAGATGTCCCGCCTGCCCTGATGCAGGTCAGCACCTGCGGCCTGGGCCCCGCGCGGCTTTACTCTCTCTCACTTGGCACTGGGTGAGCACCTCCTGGGAGCCCGTGAGCTCCTCCTTTGCTAACATTTCTTTGTGCAGCAGTTACCATGGCATCGACCTGCCTGGTTGACGTCTAAATATAGTGATAAAAGATTTCATCTGCTCTCAACTACCAAAAGACAAATTTGAGGAGCAAAGAAAAAAAATCAATGTTTCGTGCCATTTTTCGGCAGGGGGTGGGGGAGGGAAGGATATATTTTAATCTATTATCTTTCATATGTAAAGAAAAGAGTGATTTATGGTTTTTATTTATATCTAAGAGGTTATTTGTTGCATTGTCATACTGATGTTATATTTAAGTCTATTTTTTTTAAATATCATAAGCTTTTTGGGGGGAGAAATAAACAACTATTTTAGAATGATTGTTTTAGTAATTTTCCAACAGGTGACATATGTGGAAATAACCCAGGAGAAACACCCTGTGATAACTCAAAACATTTTACACTGAGGGGAGGAAATACACATTAAGGAATAAAAGGGATTTTTCTACACAAAGCTACTAACGAAAGATAAAAGAGACATTGCATTGTTTCATGGCCAAGAAAAATCTATGTATTATGGAGCACTCCCGTTCAGGAGCAGCAAAGATGACAATTCTTTACAATGGTGATATTTATTAAAAGGCCCTTGGATGTAATATAAAAATTGTTCCTTTCCTTTTGCAGAATACTGAGCAAAAACTCCAACTTTGAGAGAACGAGCATAATGTGAAACAGTCAGTAAGAAAAGATAGTGCATGAAATCATTAAATTAAGTGCCACTTTGGCTCTGGAGGCATAAACTGTTTATGTAAAGCAGAATTAATTTATTTTAAAACCAAGCCCTTTGAATATGATGCCAAACAAGTTATCTGTTTATGTGGGTAGAGTCCTTCCCAGTCCACCTGCGGAAACACCATGGTTGATGCAGGAGCCCTGGGCTTGGGGTCAGAACACTCTGGCCATTGAAGTGGGCCCTGCCAGCTTTATCTGGCAGGATAACCTTTATCTCCAGGCTAGCTCCAAGGCTGGCACGCAGGGACTTCGATGAATGCTGAAAGAATCTGGGCAGTTGTCCCTGTAAGGCTGGTGTCCTGACAGTCAAGTGCGGTTTGGCCATGACTGTGACTCAGCGTTGTGCAGCTCTAGCATTAGTGAAAACTACTTGTAGGGAAGAGTTAACTCGGGCTGCATGCCCTGGGGAGCCCCACCTCAATGTCTTGGAAAGGAACAGTCGCAGAAGGAAGTGGGCCCTGTGATTTGGGCCCATCAGCACGGCAGGTGTGAGAGGAGCCCTGAGAAGGGGCTGCTTTCTGAGAGCGATGCCCTGGACCAAAGTCCTGACCTACAGCTGTTCGGCCTGCAGAGGCTGGCCTTGCGTGTGTCTAATGCATCACATACTGTCCCCAGATGCTCCGTTTACACAGCATCCCCTTGCACACATGGCCGCCGTGGTGACGCGTGGGCACAGCGTTCACATGGGTGTTCTATGTTTGTCTTCCTTCCTTAACTAACCTTTGCTGTGGGGTCCTTCCCATTTCCCTCACACTGACCAAAAGTTCAATACCTTCAATACCCTGTCCACACAAAGTCTCTACCACCAAAAACATAAATCTGATGAGACATAAGATTAGCAAGATCTGGGGATCTAATGTTCAGCATGGGTGGTGATGGCCATCAATTGGATTGTGAAAATCATTACACCCTGTGAATGTATATCAAATCACTGTGTTGTTCATCTTGAATATGCATAATCTTTATTTGTTAATTAAATATTTAAAATAAAAAACTGAAAAGTTAATTTCCATGAAGATATTAATCACTTGGCATTAATATATTTCAACATTCACTTTTGAAAAGACCACTGAGGAAATAGGGCAATGTTAAATCCAGAGACTAAATTGCTAATTCCCTTTGTAGCTAGGTCTCACATATTAACATAGCTATTATGCTATTCCGCATATGCATAAGGCCGGTGAAGGGGTGAAGGAACTGGCCATATTGACTCCTGCCAGAGGAGAGCCATGTGGGGGGTGAGAGGGAGAAGAGTGCAGCCCCTGGACTTGGTGAAAGCCGAACATGAACTTTTGGAGGATGTCTGGACAATGGCCATCATTGATTCCATTTTCTTTTTTTTTTTTCTGTGATTCCAATATTACATAAATGTAATCTCAATTTATGATTTAGTGCATCATTAACTGAGTTTCTGTTTCTTTTTTGGGAGAAGGGAAAGAGGGAAGATAAATATGAGCAATGCATTGAACTCTGTTTAAAATCCGTCTGCCAAATCTATCCCCCCTGGCTTTTTTGCAGCTGTAATTATTTTCACATCCAGTACGTTCATGTGATAACTCCAGCACTGGCCTCCGCATTATTCTTTAGTTTCACATTTTTAAGGCCTTAAATAGTTTTCCACTTGTCCACCTACCATCACCCTAAACTCAAGAGAACATAAAACCTAACTTGTAATCCTTAACCCATAAGTGTCCCTTCTCAATATTGCCATTTTTATCAATGGTCCTATGCTACCATAGAGCCACTTTGATTTATATTTTTAAATTTCTTTTCCTTCAAAATGTATCATAGCTTAGCTACTTTCTTTCTAGTTTAGTGTCAGTTCTTGGGCCTTGAATGACCCCATGAGTCCCAGGAGGGGGCCCACCGCTCTCCAATTCCAGCCCATAAGCTCCACGGGAGCCCAGCCAGTGCTCTATGCTTAGCACCATGGACAGTGCTAGGCATAGGATATGCAATAAATATTTATTGAATGACTGAGCATGTGCAGTTCTTACAGCCTCTAATTTAGACTTTTGAAGTTGTCTACAAATGAGGTTATACTGAAGATATTTATCATACAAAATTAAGCTTTTATTTCATTTTTGAACTGCATCTCCAATGGTGTATACTTTTTTCAAAATCTTCTGTTTTGTGACTAGCGCAATTATACTACATTGCAATTTTTTAGTGTTAATGATGTTATGTTAAATTAATATATTAAACTATTAATACATCAGAATTTTTGTAAGCTTGTTTGTATTTTTCATTTTTAATACACCACAAATCTCAAAAAATAAAAAAGGTATTGACTAACTGGCCGGGCTGACGGTGGCTCACTCCTGTAATCCTAGCACTCTGGGAGGCCAGGGAGGGTGGATCGCTTAAGGTCAGGAGTTCGAGACCAGCCTGAGCAGGAGCAAGACCCCGTCTCTACTAAAAATAGAAAGAAATTATCTGGACAACTAAAAATATATGTATAGAAAAAATTAGCCGGGCATGGTGGCACATGCCTGTAGTCCCAGCTACCCGGGACGCTGAGGCAGTAGGATCGTTTGAGCCCAGGAGTTTGAGGTTTCTGTGAGCTAGGCTGACGCCAAGGCACTCTAGCCTGAGTGACACAGTGAGACTCGGTCTCAAAACAAAACAAAACAAAAAGGTATTGACTGAGATCTCTCCCATTGTCTAAGAGACCCTAACTTCAGCTGCTCCCTCATTTGTGTTCTGTTACAATTTCCTGAGGGCAATGCTGCGAACAGACGTTAATGAGGCTCTGGTCATTGTTTCTGACTTGTGCCCCACCATACCTGTGCTGTGGTCCACAATTTGGGTGAGGGAGGGCTCAGGAGCACCATCTGCCATCAGCGCTCCGGGAGTTCAAAGGCTGATGTAGCCAAATCCATTTTCTCTGTTTCGGCTGGCCCTTCTTCCCCACTGCCTCCCTCACGGGCAATTCCCCTTCCTGCCTCTGAGCCACTGCCGTGCCATTTCCCCATCCACGCCCCTCCCCCCAGTTTTGCAATGCCCTCCCCAACTTTCCCCCCAATTCCACTACAGACAGCTCATTTTCCTTAACTGCCATAACACAATGTGCTCAGAGAATTTTGCACATTCTATATTCTTCCTTTTGTATAATTCTCTGCTTTACATTTATAGTTTCGACTCCCCATACCTTTCCAAGTGTTCTTTAAGTCATGGGTCTTTCCTTCATTCACTTAACAAGCACATACCCTAAATCATTCATCTCCCTCATCAAATGGAAGAAAATGCACTGAACAAATAAATACGTGTGTATCTATGATTGTAAATTGTGACAAACAAAAAGGAAAGGAACAAAATATTATGAGCAAAAAACATTGACTGAAGATGTGACCAAGAAGGAAATAGATAGAAAACGATGTAGTGTAGTAAGCTGGTGGGTGGGAGCGGTTTATAGAGGGTCTTGGAAGTCACTGTCAAGAGTCTAAGATTTTATTCTGAGGACAAAAGAGGCCAATGAATGGATTTAAGCAAGAGAGTGCCATGTCTTTTATATACTATGTCACATATATCTATGAAGCAACCAACCCAACTTTGGACACACTGTGAAGTTTACTATTCAGTCCTCATGAAAGAGAAAACAAAAAGCAACGGTAATTGCATCGAATTAGCGCCAAGTACCTTGAGAAGATGGTGTCAGCAGCGGCCCTGTACTACCATAAGGCAGAGGCTAGGAATGGCTACAACTTGCTGTTTGCATTCCCTTTTTCCCTTTCCACTAAAACATCTTATCAGCTTAAATAATCTAGTCAATTTACAGAGATGGCTACAGTTAATACATTTAAGTTCAGTCACTATTCCTAAACAAATTTTATTTTGAAGAGAAATTTTTTACCAGAGTGATTTTGAACATGTTCAGGCTTTTTAATGAGTTGAAGCAACATATGTCTCTTTCAGTTAAGAATAAAACCAAGTACATAAAAAGTATATTATCCTCTCCACATGTTTTTCAAAGATGCAGCCTAGCCAAAATTATGTGACATGGTGCATCACTATCTCGAAGGCTCTCTCTCCATCATTTACACACACGGAGCAGCTGTGATAACTCATTCCCTTCACTCAGTCAACAAGTAGATGCCCTACACCTGTGTGATGCATAAGGCCTGTTCTAATGTTGTTGGGATGAAGTCCTAGAAATGGACAGTATCATAGAAGTGCATTCTGCTACCTCTTTTTGCCTGATTTACCTGGCTGATTTGTGGATTCTGAATTTGATTTCATTGTTACTGTCTTTGAATATAAAACTGAATGTGAAATTTAATTTCCATCGCCCCTACAGCTGGTGTTTAGCTCACAAGGGGACAGATTCTATCATTTTCTAAATGAGCTTTCCATCCATGGCAAATCCATTTGAATGTTGACATTTTCCATTCTCCTTTGTACCTTGCTAATCTTTGGGGTACCACAGACCTGATAGTTGTGTTCTCAGTAGCAGAATCGTGATATAAATAATTTAATATTTTGACAGCACTTTACTTCAAAGATGAAACATAGTTGCTGTTTAAGGCAAGGTCTTACTTTAAAAAAAGAATATTTCTTTAAGAATGCCAATGCAACTTCCTAAATGAAAATCCCATTTCTGTTACCCTTACGAAAGCTTAATCTCTTAGACTTGGAAGCATTTCTTAATTTTGAAAGCTACCTAGAGCTTAGGCATAAATGACAAATGCATCTTTTAAATATCTTCCTTAACTCACTAAAATAAAGCCAGAGTATTTGGTCATTTACTGAATTCATCAATATATTTAATAAAATTATCTTATCATGTTTACCACATAGTAATCTCTATGTGTTTTATTTTCTATTGAATAATTTCGCTAGTCCCCAAATACTAGTACCCAAATAATTAGCTGTAATAGTTCATTACAGCATAGTAGTTAAGAGTGTGGACTTTTGGAGATGATGGATTTTGGTTAGGGTTAGGACTAGGGTTGTGTTTAGATTTAGGTTTAGGCTTAGGGTTAGGGTTTAGGTTGAGGTTAGGGTTAGGGTTGTATTTAAATTTCAGGTTAGGGTTAGAATTGAGTTTAAGTTTAGGTTAAAGGTTGGGGTTCAAATCTTGGGATCTTTAAAAAATCTTCTAGCTGTATATTTTATCACCATGAGCAAAGTATTTAACTTAATTGTTTCCTCATTTACAAAAGTGAGGTGATAGTGCTTAAATTATACAATTGTTTCAAAAATTAAATGTTTAGTAACTACAAAGTACTTGGAAGAGTGCCTGGCATGACGGAAGAAATCAATACAATTAGTTTTATTCCCGTCAAATTTAAATCTGACCACAACACTAGGTGCAGTCAATATTTCTTTAAGATAAATGCTTATTTTTTAATTTTAAATTATTGTGGGTACATAATAGCTGTATATATTTTATAGGGTACAAGATAAATGCTTATTTTGAAGCCTTGGCAAAGACTGAGAAAAAGAGTGATCAATTTTTTTGGCCGCCTTGTCTCTTTGACTCCAGCCCAGTCCTTTTCAGAGTTAGCCTGGAAGCACTGCAGGCCTCTGTCCCTACTGTTTCCCCAGGCTTTGAAGTGCAGCTCCGGCGCCCAGAGGCACCCAACTTCTATGCTCAGAGTCACTTAAGTATCTATCATGAGAGCTGATTCAGAAGCAGGAGATTACAATTTAAAGCCCATAGAGGGGCATTTTAAAGCCCATCAACGGCTTAGAAATCTAAGTTTTTTCTGAGCTATCTCAATCTGAAGTACAACAGGTTTTGAACCAAAACCTGTCTTCAAATTCCAGTCATTTCTTTCGTCAGCAACCACCAGCCAGGTTGATATGTCTGGTGGGACAGGGATTTGGAAACGCGTCCATAGGCTGCTGCAGCCCGCAAGGTCCTGACAATCATCTCTAGAGGCAGGTACCCGAGTCAACATCCTTACAGTGGCCGTCATTTCAAATCAGCCAAAGAGCCCAAAGAAATATAAAACTAAGCGTGTGCGTTCACAGTCACTCGAAGAAATGAATACACGTCACAGGAATGTTCTTGTCAAAACTTTCCTGGCTGGAGGCTCCCTGTCCTGACGGTGCCCTCTGGGTCCTGTAGCTGTCATCTGAGCTGACCTCAGGTTGGGCTGACTTGTGTTTGTTATTTACATCTGTAGTTCTCAGGCCAGAAGCCAGGACTCCTGGAATAAACTGCCACTTCTGAAGAGGGAGATAAAAGTGTCTGTCAAGATAGGAAAAGAGGAAGAAAATAACCTTTGTGCCCTTCACAGATTTATCTAATAAATTGGCGTAAGTCGGTCAGTCTGTTACTCGCTGTGCATTCCTTAGCTGCCCTTCATGTTGTTTAATTCTAATCAGTTATAACGCACCAGGAAAGGGACTGTGCCCAGGTGTGCAATCTTTCTTAGAGGCAACATATTATCTTCAAGAGGGGAATTCCTTTTTGAATTTTGATGTGCCCCTTACCTCAGGGCAAGGTGACTATTTAACCCAAGGAAAAGCGTCCATCTGGGACTTTGACATGGTCTCTGGAGCCCAAGGTCATTTCCAAACATCCTGCCAGAGATGGGGAGGAAGACATTTACCCTTTGAAGGAGTAGAGTCTCATTTAGGCCAGTGGAGTGCTATTTTGATTAATGAAGCAGTGAGCTATTTCCTAAAGAATGTGGCAACAGTTTTTGAAGAACTCATTCACCTTCAGAAGGTGAAGGGATTGTAAATTGGTGCAGGTCAAGCACTCAAAATAGCTCCTGATGTAGATAGGAATTATCAGCTTTATTTTTCAAATGGGGAAAATGAGGCACCCGCCTTAAATGGTTCTGCGTGAGTGTTGGGGATTGTGTCTGTGCCTCTGACACTGTGCACAGATGTGATTGAGAGCAAGGATAATGACAAGGAGCACTGACTAAGCGCCAGGCACATGCTGGAAGCTGTTCTTAGTGTTTCATAGGGTTCATCTTCACAGACTCTCTAGGAGGCTGACATTATTTTTTTCTTTATTTTACAAGTTAAAAAATATATATACATACATTTTGTGTGCCTGTTTTGTGGGGGAGCACACAGCGATTTAGTGCACTGCAGCTAAGATCTGAACCGAGGCAACCTCGCCGTGAAGTCCGTGTACTAACTGCCTCTGTGCTGCCCCGAGGAGAGACATGGCGCCGAAAGGACTGGCCTTTAGTAAGAGAGCGGGGAGGCATGGAAAGAGGGTGGAAAAGCATCAGCAGACAGCAAATTAAATGAGGGTAGGGGAGGAAGAACGATGCTCCCAGCCAAGAAAAAGAAGGTTCTGTGGGGAACACACTACAGAGCAGGTCAGAAGAGAAGGTCTCTAAGCACAGGACTGTTTCCCAAAGGTTAGATACCTGGTCACCTTTCCCACGTTACAGCCACCAAGGAATTTAAGACGTGTACTGAAAAAATTATCAGGGGCAGAAAAACTACCCAATTCCTTGAAGAAGGGAGTTACCTAAAATAATACACTGGAGGGTCTATGCAAGATAATGACCACAATTCAGAAGAAAGGAAATACAAGCTAAAGTCGGGAAATCTGAGAAAATATCACCCTTTTTTCCCCTCATTCTTTTCCTTCCTGCAGAGCCTGCTTCACCCAGCGGCCAGCAAGGACTCTGGAGCAGGACACGAGCTTCCGCAACAGTGCCCAACCCTGGGCACTACCCAACAGCGATGAAAGGAAGGGCTTCCCGACCTTTTCAGACACAGCCTGAGCTGCAACAAATTCAAGACCTTTAAGTTGTCAGTTTTACTACATGATTTGATGATACACAAAATTCTTGGTCCATGACTTTAGGGTTAGATCTTATTAAAGATTGAAGCACTCACTTTAGTTATAAGACTATGAACAGGAATTATCCATGTTGAAAGGAAAAGCGTCCATGTTTCTAGCTGTGTGTCCTGCACTGCGGAGCCACTGTGAGGGCTCCTGACTGAGTGTGAGTGTGCGTGAGTGTGGTGAGCATGCGACTACCAGAGGCGAGAAATGTGGTGTCTTCCATAAGGCTGGCATGATGAAATCACACATGGTTAAAGAAGCTAAACTAAAGAAATGATGGGTTTTTTTTAGTAGAACAACTGTGGTCAATAAAGTGCAAATGGGGAAATCTGGGTCACTTTCAATAAAAAGTAAACTTTATCACAAAGACAACTTCTCCATTGGGCTTGCTAAAGCGGCTTTCTGGTATTCATTCTTTGCTTCTATAAAAATAGAAAACTTAAACATGATTGAGCTGAGATTACCCACTTTGCGGCAGGAAAGACTTGGGTTCCCTTGTCCCTCTCCATGACTGACCCCCTGTGGAACCCTGTGGAAATCGTGTAATGTGTCCCAGCCTCAGTGATCTTCCAGGTAAGGAAGAGGCAACACCAATGCCTACCTCCCGGTGTCACTGTGAGGAGGACGAGAGAAGATCCGCGCAGAGTGCTGACGAAGCCCCTAGCACAGGGTAAGTTTGCAGACGTTCACAGCTCTAACTATTCACACCACCTGACTTTGATGGCTCCATGCAGTACTTTAAAGGGAGCAGTAAGTTGAGCATTACAAACTGCATTTCAGTTTTTAATAAAACTTAATTTTATTAAGATTAATGTTTATTTCACTAGCACATGATTCTACTTCTTGTGGCAGCACAGAACTGTTTTTTCTTTGTTGTAATTGTTATCTGTTTGTTGCAACCTTTCTATTCCTTCTGGTCACTGGGAAACTTTGAAAGAATAAAATGATTACATTAGATAATGAATTAGAATATTTGTCCATCCGAACTAAGGCCTCTCAATGCTGCGAATTTGAGAATCACATATAGAATATTTTAAATTGAAGCTTGCTTATAACAAAATGACAAACTTGAGGTCCACAAAAGTTAGATAACTGTCCATGATCCCATAACCTTGCCAACTGATTGCCTATCCCAGGTTCAGTCTTGCATAGCTCACTTCTTGACCATTTCTACATCGTTTGTGCCCAAACTACAAGTGTCTATTAATTGGCCCATTTCAGTCATCTAAAATTAGAAACGGATCAATGAAGAGCATTGCTCAAGAGATTCAGAGAGAGATAATGAAGGCAGCTTCTTAGGAATCACTTTTCTTACGTTAGCGCAAACGTATTTAGCAAATTGAAACTTCCTCCGTGGCGTAGTCCATTTCAGTGGGTGGTCAACACAGTGGTGACACTGGAAACTGCATGATATCTGCCAGCCCCATTACTCAGAGTATATCTACAAATGATCTATTGATAGTAATAAAACATAAATAATTGTTATCACCTTCACTAGGGCAATTTCTGAATATTGTCAGAAAAATCATAGAATTTTAGAACTAAAAAGAAAAGTAGAGACCATCTAGTCCAACTGAATTGTTTTAGAGGTAAGAAAACAGAGGTCTAGGAAGGCCTAATACCCCACAGAATAGACTTTGCATTTTGTGCTTAAGGAAAAGGACTGAAGGCAGTGACAGTACATGCCTAAGCAAGAGCTCATTGGGTGACAGGTGCCTATTTTACGTAATTTAAAAAATATCATCATCCAAAAGCATTGTCTTGCAGTGACAGATGTGACGGAAAGGAAAAACACTTTGTAAGAATGGGACCCTGGGCTTCTGTGCATCCTTCTGCACTTGTGAAGAGAAAGGAAAATCTGAGGCTCCCTTGACTTGCCCTGTTGCTCCTGCCTGAGTAGATGAGATGGGAAATAATAGTTTCCATCACATGTAGTTACACTTGGTTATAATGCCCGAAACATTACACATTATTTTAAGATTAAAGTCAGACTCAAATGCAGGTGGGGGAAAGCTCTGGTTGACAAGACCTCTAAGGATTTTCTCCACCACTGAGATTTAGGGAGTAAAATCTCACCCCACAGAGAGGTCAGGCCGTGGCTCAAGGGGAAAAAGACATCTTGCTCTGTGGTTAATCAGGCTTTGTAAAGCCATTCTTTTCTGTAATGACTTTTTCCCTGGACCACCTTTACTCTTAAAAACAGCTCTTATATCATATCCAGTGGAGAAAAGAATTTTTAAGTCTTAAGATTTGGAGATCTGGAAACACAGTAGGAAAATTTGCAGAATTGATAATTCTGGCTTTTTTCCACACCAATTCTGCAGTCCTAATAAAAATTTCAGAGAAAAGAGCTTCATTGCTGGAGTAGCAGGATAATTTTAACTGAGCAATCAAGAAAATGAGTGGTAAAGTATATCTAGTTTTAAAATATTTCTACTATAAATATAAATGTATAGAATTCAGAGAGTTTTTAGAAAAATATTTTATATGCACCAGAAATTACTTTCAGTCACTGAAATACATACAAAGGATTATGGAGTCTCTCCTATATTTTATGTTATATTTTATTTGTTGATTTTATATATATTTATTGGTTGCCAATTCTACTGTTTCCCATTTACTGGCCACATGTACATAGAAAATTCTTCTGCTGGAGAGGACAGAAAACATACTGTCCCTTACCTCAAAGCATTTGCTCTTGCTTTTGCCATTAATTAATTGACTGGCATAGATGTCAAGTTTAATATAATTGCCACCACCTGGACACTCATATAGCTTGAAAACCAATTCACTGATGTGCCAAGTCTACTGATTTAAGGAACCAGTTGGGTTCCTTGGTCAGTAGACTCTACCAGAATGACAGCACCTTGGTGATAGTGTTACGACCTAATCAACAAGATATTAAAACCCAAATCTATACAGTTTTTCTTTAAACTATGACAATCAACTAACTAAACCTAGATAAGGACCTTTAAAAGGGTTGCCTAAAGAAAAAAGCATAGTTTAGCAAGTCATTATTATGTCTCTACTCTCTAGCGATATCATACTGCCTAGAGTTCCCTACATGGAGGAGGTTGTTTTCCCCCTCCTTGTCTTTGCTGATCCTGCCCTCCATCCCTGCCCTTCCCAACATTTTTCAGTGATAAAGACTTACTTATGCTTTTAGAGTTCAGCTCAGTGATCATTTCCTCCTAATTACTTTCTCTGTTCACCCCCAACTTTACTTCTAAACCTTACTGATTTTTCACAGTGGTTCCTTAATTCTCAGCTCCTTCTACATACCCCTGGGAGAGCTCCTCTATATCATAAGTATACCTTCAGACAAGATTGGGCGCATTCAGGGTGGTATGGCTGTAGACATAGTATACCTTCATATGTTTGATCCACTCAGTCTCAATAGAGTTATAAATTTCAGGGTATGACCATAAATGAGTGCATCATAATCACCTAATTATCCTTATGTGGGCTAGGACTGGGGCTGGGTCCTAGTCTAGGAATAATGAAACATAGTCTATGTGTATATGATTTGGAACTATTCAGTTTTCAATAACCTTTTAAAAAGATATTGATTCATGCCAAGGTTTGAGAATAGTGCAGAAGATAGTGCACACCATGGGAGCAAAAAATATGACTCTTCATCTATATCCCCAGAACTTTAGCATAGTGTCTGGCACTCAAAAAATGTATATGAAATAAATGAATGTAAAAGTAAATGAATCAAAACAATACAGAAAGTCAACAAAACCAAAGTATATTATTTGAAAAGATCAACAAATTTGCTAAAACTTTAGCTAGACTGACTAAGTGCTAAGAACTGAAATGTGTCCCCCCAAAATTCATATGTTGAAGACCTAACCCCCAATGTGACTGTACCTACATTTGGAGATAAAGCCTTCGAGGAGATAATTTAGGTTAAATGAGGTCATAAGGATGGAGCCCTGCTCTAATAGGATTAGTTCCTTTTAAGAAGAGACACCAGAGAGTTCACTCTCTCTTCCCATGTATGCACCAAAGAAAGGCCACACGAGAGCACAGCAAGGAGGCAGCGATCTACACACCAGAAAGAGAGCCCTCACTGAGAACCAAGTTGGCTGGAACCTTGATCTTGCACTTCCAACCTCTGGAACTATGAGAAAATAAACTTTCATTGTTTAAGTCCTCAGTCTGTGGTATTTTGTTATGGCAGCCCAAGAATACCAACATATAAAGCAAAAAAGACAGAAGACTGAAATTACTAAAATCAGAAATAAATTAAAAATGACATTACAGAAACAAAAAGAATTATAAGGGATTATTAAGAACAACTGTATGCCAACAAGTTAGATAACTATGATAAAACTGATAAATTCCTAGAAAGATACAAACTACTGAACTGACTGAAGAGAAAGAGAAAATTGACAGTCCCTTAACAAGATATTGAATTAGCAACTAAAACAAAACAAACACATTTAAAAAATGCCAAACTGGCAAGAAAAATGCCAGGTCCAGATAGCTTCAGTGATAAATTTTACCACACATTTAAAGAATAATTAAGACCTATAATTGACAAACTCTTCCAAAAAAATCAGGAGAAGAGTTGATACTTCCCAGCCCATTCTATGAGGCCAATGTTACCTTGATGCCAACACCAGAGAAAGACAGCCAAAGAAGATAAAACTACAGAAACAATTTCCCTTATAAATATAAACATTAAATACAAAATATTAGCAAACTAAATCCAGCAATATATAAAAATAATTATACACCATGACTAAATGTGATTTATCACAGTAATGAAAATTTGTTTTAACATTTGAAAATCAATTTATGTAATGTACCATATCAATAGAATAAAGGGCAAAAACCACATTTCTGTGACTTGAATGTTTGTGTCTTCCAAAAATTCATATGTTGAAATCTTAGCCCCTAAAGTGATGTTTCAAGAAGCAGGGTCTTTGGGTGATATTTAGGTTATGGGGTGGAGCCCTCATGAATGGGATTAGTGCCCTATGAAAGGAGATAGGAGAGAACTTTCTTCCTCCCCCTTTCTCTACACATCATGAGAATACAAGAAAATGGTGATCTATAAACCAAGAAGACACAAGACACTAGACCTACCAGTGCCTTGATCATGCACTTCACAGCTTTATTAGTTCCCATAACTGTTAGGAATAAATTTCTGGTGTTTAAGCCAACCAGTTCATGGTATTCTGTTATAACATCTGAAGCTGGCTAAGATACACATGATCAACTCAAAATATGTAGAAAGGGCTTGAACAAATGTCAACACTCTTTCTTGATTAAAAAACAACAATATCAAAAACAAAACCAACCAAACAAAAAACTCAACCAACTAGGAATAAGAGGAAACTTCCTTAATCTCATAAAGGAGATATATGGAAAAACCCATAGCAAGCAGTATACCAATAATGAAAGACTGAAAGTGTTCTCCCTAAGATCAAGAACATGACGATGATGTATGTTTTCACTAATTCTATTTAACATTATGTTGGGGCATTAGCCAGGAAAATATAGTAAGGGGAAAAAAATTTAAAAGTGTCTAGACTGAAAAGAAAGAAAACTGTCTCTCTAGATAATGTGAATTACAAGGGATCCATTTTTTTTTAAAGAAGCTATTAGAGGAGTGATATTAGCAAAAATGTCAGAGTAGATAGCTCAAAGAACCCAGCCCTCCAGAGAAACATCAAAAAATCAAGCAAAAACTGACAATCAACTTTTTCGTAACTCTGGAAAACAGTCAAAAGTTTATAGCAACCAAAAAAATGCTGAATTAAGAAAAAAAATTTAAAAGTGGTAAGAAAGATTTATGCCATTTTTACTTGTCCTTGCTCCATCTACCACCCCAGTTTGTTGGCCATCTTGAGGACAGAAATTCATGCTCCCAGTGTGGGACCCTAGCTCCTGGTTCTGGAAGGAACAGAGCAGATATTATTCTTAAAGAATTGCATTTGTTCTAATCTGCCTGGGGGGCTATATTAAGAACTGAGACAAAGCATTTTCTCTTGCTTTGTTTAACTTAGAACTCAGGGAAGAGTTTTTGAAACAACTTTAGGGAGAATGAGCAACTCCTGATACTTGGACAAAGATTACAACTGAGGAAAACAATAGAATGTCATAATTCTGAGAGGAAAATCTAGGGAGAGTTTCTTGAGGAAATTGGCACATTCAAAAGTGTTCACATATACTGAGAAATTTAGAAAGCCACATACATATTTTAGCCAGAACTCACATACATAAGAGACCTGAATAGACCCTAAGCTTTCATCTCTGGCTGATCTCAGGCTCAGGTCAATCAGGAAGTGAAGGCTAAGACAGAGTGGTGAACAACCTGAAAAAGCATTGATGGAGTGTTCCAACACAGAGACAGTCTGCAAATACTGGGAGAGGTTTTTTTCCTTCTCTCTTGCTCTCTCTCTTTTCCTTCCTTTCTTCTTTCTCCTGACAGTTAAGAAAATCTCTGTCAAAATATAAATTTAAACAGACAGAAAAAAGAATCACCAAACTCAGAGGTATGTCAACTGAAATTATCCAGTCCAGAGGAACAGAAAATAAAAAAGAATGAATCTAAGAATCTTCTGTGACAACAAGGATACAAAAATTTGCATGATAGGAGTGCCAGAAGGAGAGGACAAAGAGAAAGGAGTAGAAAGAATATTTGAATAAATAGTGGATGAAAATTTCCCAAATTTGATAAAAAATGTGCAGCTACACATTCAAGAAGCTTATCAAACTCCAAGAAAAATAAGTTCAAAGAGATCCACACAGAAACACATTATAACCAAATTGTCATAGCTAAAGACAAAGGAGAATCTTGAAAGCAGCAAGAGAGAAGTGACTCATAATGCACAAAAGATACTGAATAAGATTGTTGACCTATTTTTCATCAGAAACTATGGAGACCAAAAGGCAATGGGATGGAATTTTAAGTGCTGTGGGGAAAAAAGTGTCAACCAAAAATTTTACGTCTGACAAAGTTATCTTTAAAAAATGAAAAAGAAACTAGGACATTCCTATAGAAACAAAAATTGAGGGAGTTCATTCCTAGTAGACCTGCCCTACAATAAATGCTAATGACTAAAGGAGTCCTTCAGACTGAAATGAAAGTACACTAAGACAGTAACTCAAAGCCATACAAAAATATAAAGAACTCCGGAATAGGAACTATATGAGTAAATATAAAAGTCAGTTTTATAGTGTTTTTAGTTTATAATTCTTTTTATTTTCCAAGAAGACAAATGCATAAGACAGTATTTTTGTTTACACAAAACAATAATACGAGGTATTTCTGGAAAGTATCCAGCCATTGTTAATATAACAAAAATGATGTTTTTCATATTACATGGTTGAATACTTTCCAGACAGACCTCATATGTGTTAATGAGCACACAATGTACAAAGATATAACTTATGATAATTACAACATGAGGGAGATGGAGCTTATATAGGAGCAGAATTTTTGTATGCTATTAAAGCTAAGTTACTATCAATTTGAACTAGATTGTTATAAATTTAGGATGTTCATTGTAATCTCCACAGTGATTACTAAGCAAATAACAAAAAATAAAGACATTGAATTTGTAACCAAAAACTTCCCGACAAAAAAAGTCCAAACCGGTTTGGTTCATTGGAGAATTCTACCAGCCACTTAAAGAGTTAACACCAATTCTTCTCAGATTATTAAAAAAAAGTAGAAGAGGAAGGAACACTTCCTATTCTTCTGTGAGACCAGTATTACCCTAATACCAAAGCCAGACAAAACACCACAAGAAAACTATAGATAAATATCTTTTATAAACATGGATACAGAAATTCTCAAGAAAATACTAACAAACCAAATTCAACATAACAGTAAAAGTATTGTGCACCATGACCAAGTGAGATTTATCTCAGGAATGCAGGGATGATTCAACATAAGAACATCCATTTAATATACCACATTAATAGAAAAGAAAGAAAAAAAAGATCATCTCAATTGAAGCAGAATAAATATATGACAAAATTCAACATCCTTTCATGAAGAAAAGAAAAACTCAAAAAACTAGGAATATCAAGCAGGGGAAAGGGGAAGTGGAGGGGCAAAAACCTACCTAACGTATACAGTGAACACTATTTGGGTGATGGGCACACTTGTAGCTGTGACTCAATCATTACAAAAGTGATTCATATAACCAAAAACATTTGTATTCCCTTAATATTTTGAAATAAAAACAAATGAACACACAAAAAGCCTTGAAAGAGTAAACATATCCTACTGTATAATGGGACAGAATAAAAACATGTCATTGTTATTTTTACTAACTCTTATCTTGTTAAATATTATTATCTGTTTATTAAATAATATTGCATTCACATTCTCCTTCTACAAAGTCTTACATTCTTATGTCTCTTAAAAATACACAACAATATAACCTACAAAATTGAAATACCCAACAAAGGATTTAAAAAGAGTTTAAATAAATTGCTTTATCAGAGGACAGAAAGAAACATTGTAAAATATTATTTTTTCTCACACATACTAATTGTTTAATTAATCCTGCTATAAATTACAACCAATTGGTGCTGTTAAGTAATACTACTGTGTGTTTGTTCAAATAGCATTTAGGCAACAGTTCAGTTAAATAATACAAAATGATCTATAATTTTAAATAAACTACCAATTTTTCATTTTTTATGTTTGTAAAAACTAGGAATAGAAGTAAATTTTCTCAACAAAATAAAAAGCATTTACAAAAAACCTACAGCCAAAATCATGCTCAATGGTGGAAGAGCTAAAGATTTCACATTAAAATTAGGAGGAAGACAAGGATGCCTGATTTTACCACTTCTATTCAATAATGTACTGAAGTTTCGAGCCAGAACAATTAGGCAAGAAAA
>NW_012153174.1:6288566-6292204 GCF_000956105.1 Propithecus coquereli
CTCCCCTAATTGATGTACAGATTCAACACAATTCTTATCAAAATCCCACCTGGCTTCTTTGAACAAATTGACAAGTTGGTCTTAAAACTCGAATACAAACTCAAGGGACCCAGAATAGTAAAAAAATCTTGAAGAAGAACAAAGACGAAGGTCTCATACTTTCCAAATTCAAAACTTACTATAAAGTTATAGCAATCAAAACAGTGTGGTATGAGAATAAGGATAGACATATAGGTCAATGGAATAGAATTAAGAGTCCAGAAACAAATCCTGATTTTTAAAATGAACTGATTATTGATAAGGTGCTATGATAATTCAATAAGAAAAGAAAATTATTTTCAACAAATGGTCCTGGGACAATAGGATACCCACTACATAATAATAAAGTTAGATCCCTACCTCATACCATTATAAAAATTAACTTGAAACAGGTCAAAGACCCAAATGTAAGAGCTAAAATTATAAAGCTCTTAGAATAAAACATAGGCATAAATCTTCATGACTTTGGAATAGGAAATGGTTTGTTAGATATGACACCAAAACCAAAACAAAAGAAAGAAATTTATTTCATCAAAATTAAAAAGTTCTTTGTTTTAAATGAAACCATCCAGAGAGTGAAAAAGCAACCCACAGAATGGGAGAAAATATTTGCAAATTATATGCTTGAGAAGGGATTTGCATCTAGAATATATAAAGAACTCTTACAAGTCAACAGAAAAAAAACAATTTAAAATAGGCAAAGGAGCTGAGTAGACATTTCTCCAAAAAGGATATACAAATGGCCAAAACACACATGAAAAGATGTTCAATGTCATTAGCCATCAGGGCACTATAACTTAAAACTAAGGAGCTACCACTTCAAACTCACTAGAATGGCTGAAATAAAAAATATAATGACAAGTGTGATGTGGAGAAACTAGAACACATGCACACTGTTGCTGAGAATGTAAAACGTTGCAAGCCAATGTGGAAGAGTCTAGTAGTTTTCCAAAAGGTTAAATATTGAGTTTCTCATTGACCTAGAATTCTACTTCTACATATATACCCAAGAGAATTGAAAACATATGTCCATGCAAAAACTTTCACACGAATGTTCATAGCAGCATTATTTATAATAGTCAAAAATGGAAACAATCCAAACGTAAATTAACTGATAAATAGATAAGTAACATGTGGTATAGCCATACCATGGAAATGAAGAACTCATATCATGCTACAACATGGATGAGCGTTGAAAATATTATGCTAAGTGAAAAAAGCCAGATGCAAAGGTCATGGTCCTGGTGGTCATTGTGGTATGAGTGAGTAACTTCTCTAAGCAGCTGCAGTGTCTCGCATCCTGAGCTGTATATCCTGGAACAAAGACAGACTGATAAACTGCTTAACATGCAGTTAAATAACTGTGTGACATTAATCAAGCATATGATGGAAAAAAATTCCCAGGGACACAGAGGGTATGTATTGGAACCATTTGTAGAAGGAAAACAAACATCAAAAATAAAGCAGCACACTCTCATATCGTAGACCAAAGATAGATTTTGGCTTTGTTTATAATATTGAAACACTTACTGAATTTAGGCAAAAAGTATCTACCTCAATTTCAGATAACTGAACCACTTGTCCCTTTAAGAAGTTTCAGTGCATCAGAAAGCTTTTATTGAAAAGAATTACATTTTTGAAAAACATATTTTCTTTGGTATCCTGTGCCAAAGAACTGAGAATTTCCTTGACAATCAACTTTTGAATCTGTATCAATAGGTAACGAGTCCTCAATGTACATGTTCTCATCCTGTTTGGATCATATCCGATTGTAGTCCTTCCTCCTAACTGGGCCTGTAATTCCTTAATTCCCAGACTTAAGATAGAAGAAGCTGGTGGTAGCTAACATTTGAGGGATGTTTGCCAGTTTACTTGGCACGTTTATACCTCTTGGCTCACATAATCCTTACAACAATTTTATAAGTAGGCATTAGCTAAATGAATCCTAATTTATAGATACGGAAACTGATGCTCTGCAAGGTTGAGTATTCTGTGCAAAGCTAATGAGTGCAGACTGCACATCCGGGCCCTAGATGCCTAAGGCTAAGCTCTCTGCAGAGTCAGCACGTGAACTGGAATTGTGCAGCCTGTGACCAGAGTCCCACTCTATTCACTTTCCACATCATTCTGTCCCACTTCCACTGTTACCATCCCTAGTCTACGAGACCAAGTCCCGGCAGACGAGAGCATGAAAAATTACTTACAATAAAGATCTGTTATTCAAATTATGACTCAATGGCTGTGGTAAAATACCCACTGTTTCGAATATACAATTTTTGTTCTGAAAAAGAGCAGGGATGAAAAAGATAATGTAGTAGTTGTTGAATGGCTTAAGATATAAATTGTCTTCACGAGTGTCCAAGTGGTAAGCCTTGAAGCATTGGTCTGCCTCTGGCAAGAACCCTATGGCTTTATTATTGTCTGTGCTTGCTCCTTGCTCTTCATAACATCAGGTGCTCCCAGATGGGCATATTCTATTTTGGAGGCAATGAAATGCTGTATCCGAAGCAACGCTAAACATATCCTCCACTTTGCAATGCCACTGAAGCAACACGAACCGTTAGGATATGGTCCCCAGACAGGCTGCAAGTTAATATTGGGCCAGGAAACAACTGGACCTCCTGATACCTATGGTTTAATAGTTCCCTCTTTGTGGACACTCCGATATTTACCCTCAGAGCCGGGCGGGCGGGATGGTGCGTGACGTCACTGGAGCCCCGCCCCTTTTCTCAGTGCTTATGTCCAGAGCGAGCCTGGAAACTTGAGAAACTTGGTAGCAACCAGGAGCCAAACGGTTAACTTATGTAAATGTGAAAGATTTGGTTGATTGACCATCAAGCATCCTTTCAGTTAAAATATTCTGTGGTTCTATGCATCTATCCAAAGAAAAATTAAATAAAAGATAGCTAAAGAATTTCTGTGGTACTGTTTTTAGTAGTTGTTCATTTGTCTACTTTTTCGTGTGTTTTAAACCAAACTATCGAGATTATTTTACTTCTTTTTAATGTCAAAAGATGGTGAAGTTAGCAAGTATATATTCAAAAATTAAAGACTGCTAAACAATGTATTTTTGTAGGAAATTGCAATATTAATGGTGGCACTTTGACAACAACAGTCCCTTGGGTAAATTAGGTGAGGAGGAAAAAAACAGAGAAAAACAACTTTTGTAGGCGAGAAGGATGATCATGTACCTAAATACATAATGCATTAATGTACACTATTTTATGTCTGGTACTATTAGTCTGATATCAAATATTCCTGACATCCCTTCAAGTTGAAGCTTGTATGTCAAAGTTCTGACTCTGAGCCTATTCATTTCAAAGGGGTTTATGGACAATTAGCTAATTGCTCCTGTAGGGTAGGCATGGAACCCCACGAGTGTGATTATCATTAAGCTCTTCAGACCTGAACACCATGTGTAGCAAGACCTTCTGTTTGTCATGAGAAAATCTGACATACTTAACAGCTCAAGGGAGCAGCAATGCCAAAGTGACACACCAGCTGTGAAAAACCTTCAGGATTGAATTATTATTATTATTCCAGTAACTCTTCTTTTAAATGGCTTTGAATTATTACTGTCTTTGCTGAGGGTCCTGTGC
>NW_012153174.1:6304339-6305603 GCF_000956105.1 Propithecus coquereli
ACCCTTACTCCTGATTTTTCCTCTTAGTAATTTTTCAACAACTGACCCGTGTCCTGCTCCTTTGCTAGCAATTCCACTTGCCCAAGAAAAAGGAAACATTGAAGCTGATACCACAGAAATAAAAAGGATCCATTAGAGAACAACTACACCTCAACAAATTAAAAATTTAGAAAAAAGAATAAATTCCTGGACATATACAACCTATCAAGATTGAATCATGAAGAAATAGAAAACCTGAACAGACTAATAATAAATAAGAAGATCAAAGCAGTAATAAAAAGTCTTCTATCAAAGAAAAGCCAGTACCTGATAGCTTCACTACTGAAGTTTACCAAACACTTAAAGAGAAAGTAACAGCAATCCTACTCAAACTACTCCAAAAATGATTAGGGACGGAATACTTTCAAACTCATTCTATGAGACCAGCATTAGTCTGATACTAAAACCAGACTAAGACACAACAAAAAAATAAAACTATAGGCTAATATCCCTGATGAACATAGATGCAAAAATCCTCAACAAAGTACAAGTAAATAGAATTCAACAATGCATTAAAAAGATCATTCACCATGATCAAGTGGATTCATCCCAGGGATGCAAAAATGGTTGAATACACACAAAGCAAAAAATATGACACATCACATTAAAATAACCAAGAACAAAAACCATATGATCATTGCAATAGATGCCGAAAAAGCATTAAATAAAGTTCAAATGGTCCATAACACAGCACTTGATCCTACTGAACGGGGATAAAAATTGAAAGTCTTTCCATTAGGATCTAGAACAAGACAAGGATACTGACTTTTGCCACTATTTGCTATTATAGTACTAGGAATCCTAGCCAAAGCAACTACACAAAAGAAGAAAATAAAGGGCATCCAACTTGGAAAGGAGGATGTCAAATTAGCCTTGTTTACATACAACATAATCTTATATTTAGAAAATCTGAAAAACTCTATGAAAAAAACTATTAGAACTTATGAACAAATTCAGGAAAATTGCAGGATACAAAATCAACATGAAAAAATCAGTAGCATTTCTATACACTAATGGTGATCAGTCTGAAAAAAAAATCAAGAAAGAAAATCCTTTTAGAATAGCTATAAAAAATTAAAATACCTAGGAATAAACCAAAGAAATGAAAGATCTCTACAAGGAAAATTATAAAACATTGATGAAAGAAAATGAAAAGCACACAAAATATGGAAAGATATCCCATGTTCATGGATTAGAAGAATTAATATTGTTGTAATGTCTATAC
>NW_012153174.1:6305856-6308927 GCF_000956105.1 Propithecus coquereli
TTTTTTAAAATATATGAAACAGTATCACCCAAAGCATTTTGGGGAAAAAAAATTCTCCCTCTCCTCCCCCCTCCCCACACTCACTGTATAACTTAGAATAAAAGCCATTTGTAGTTCAGTGCTTCCTCCAGGCAGTGGTTTGGCAATGACAGCTCACCTTGACTATTACCAGGCAGCATCTCTTTGTCGATATTCCCGGGAAGGTGCAACTCCCTTCGCTTTTCTCCATCACTAACTTCACATGGATGTACTGCTGGCCTGTAAAGGTGAAGGCTGGGTTGCTCCTCCCCATCCCTGGATGACCATCTGGTCTAGATGACACCCAGCACATCCTTATGTGTGCACAATTGGCCCTTATCTCACCTGCCTGGTCCACCTCACACACAGCGAAGGTGTTCGATTGATTAAGAGCAAATTACAGAAATAACACAGGTATAATCAGGTATCTTTGAATGTGAGAGTACAATTCTGTAATGAAAATGTGATAATTTGTGGGTGGTGGTTGTTTGGAATTTACAGAAGATCAATAAAGAAATACAAGGCTGTTAACAGCAACTCTTTATTTCTATCAATAGGAATCTCAAGTGAGGATTTCAACCACAGCCCATTCCAGAGTCCATCGATTTTGTCTCACCTTTCCAACAATAATGCTTTGTAATTAGTATGCTGTAGGGTATTGATGAACCCTGAAGCCTTCACAGAGAAGCCTCCACATTTTTGTCAATGTACACATTTATTTTTGCTAAAAATGAGGGTACATAATTATGGTGATTTTTGTCAGGCAGAGATGGAAGCTGAGGGGATTATGTGATACAATTCAGAGTGGGGTAAAACTAGTTGAAAGTTGTAAGATGCATAAGAAAGACTTCTGGTCATACCTGAGTTAGGGTTGAGTTAGGGCTGTCAGTAGTTCTACAAAGTTCTAGGACTTTGGAGTACAAAATGAACAGGGGAATAATTGTAGAAGTGATTTTTTTTCTAGTTTTCTAGAACTTCTTTTCTTATTAAACTGGTGTTCACTTTTTACATCCTTCAGTACTGCCACCAAAAACTTTAACATTGGGAAGTGTGTCATGAACATAGAAAGGGTAAGAATCAGTTTCCTTACTATGAATGAATTCTCCTATTCCACTTATACATCTCCTTGTCCAACCTGTATTAGTCCACTAGAGCTGGTATAACAAAATATTACAGCCTGGTTGGCTTAAACAAAAGAGATTTATTTATCAAAATTCTGGAGTCTAAACGTCCAGGATCAAGGTGATGGCAGGGTTGGTTTATTCTGAGGTCTCTCCCCTTGGCTTGCAGATGACCGTCTTCTTGCTGTGTGTTCCCATGGTCGTCTCTATGTGTATGCACATGTCTGATGTCTCTCTGTAAGTCCTAATCTTTTCTTCTTAAAGAGCTACAACACAGACTGGATTAGGGCTTTCCACAGTGGCCTCATTTTAACTTACTTACCTCATTAAAGGCCTTTTCTCTAAGTACAGTCACATTCTGAGGTACCAGGGGTTAGGGCTTCAACATATGAATTTGAAAGGGACACAATTCAGGCCATAAAATCCTTGATGCACAGGTTTTCATGGGCTTTGACCCTTTCTGCAGTACATATCCTCCTTTCATGGCTCAGACTGATTAGTTTTAACATCCACAAGGGCACATAACCAACATTCTAACTTCACAACTCCTCAATATATCACAGTTAGCAATTCCTTTCAGCTGATTCTGAGAGCCACATTCCAAAACTACTGAAAGTCAAAGGTGAACCTCCAATAGCCTTTCCCACATATCCCGGTGCACGGATCACCCTAACAACTGGACCCAGAATGTTTAGAAGGGAAGAGACTGCCTTGGTTTAGGAAAATGCTTTCAAAAGTGATGTGAGAATAGCAGACAAAGCCCTCAGGACGTGGGTTGGTAGGATATAAGGAAACAAAAATAGATAAAGCATTTGGTATATGAAACGTGGATTGAAGAGGAAAGGTTGGGCATAGCAGGAGACTCAAGAGAGGAGAATGCTGTGTTTCGTAGTAGGAGGCTGGAGCCTGAGTTAGTGGGGAGAGATTTTTCAGAACCAGGTTCATGGCTTAAAAATGTATCTATATCTTAATGTTCCCCAAATTTATGCTTTTGTCCCAGGTTTATCTTTGACTACCAACTTGGATGTTATATCCACTGTCAATTCAACTTTCTCTGTGTGAAGAATAGCCATCTCATACTTAAAGCACCCAAAACAGAATCCTTAATTTCCACCCACCCACAAACCTGCTCCTTCCCCATTTTCCCTGTTTCAGGGAGTGGTGATGCTGTGTGCCCAGCCACTGAGGTCACAGCCTAGGTAGCATCCTCATTCTTTGCATCCAAGCCCACATCCACTCCAACAGCATCAACTACTGGCTTATGAACCCAACCTTCAAAATATTTCTCCAAATTCAAGGATTTCGCTCCACTTTCCCTGTTTCCACATTAGTCTGAGCTGACACCAGCTCACAAGAGGATTGCGGTAGCCAACCCATGGGTTTCCACCCTTGTTCCCTACAGTCAATTCTCCAGGCAGCTTGAAAGTTGAGCTCTTTCCATGTAAATTAGGCCACAGTACCATTCTCTAGTTCACCAGACACCTACTGACTTCTCATACTCAGAGTTCCATCTGAAATCCAGGTCATGGCTTCTAAAGTTCTCCATAATCTGGGGCTTCTCCAAGCTCACCCCATACCTCTTTCCACCTTCTAACAACTAAGCATTTTTTTTTCTTGCATTCACTCTTCCCTCTGCCTGAATACTCTCCTCCCAGATCTTCTCTACAATCACATCTACTCTACTAAGGCCTCTATTTAAATCAAACACCCTCAGGAAGGTCTTGTCTGATCAGCTCCCTTGAAAAGTCTCCGCTGAAGTGCTTTATTTTTCTTCTTTGCATTACTTGACATTATTTTATAAATTTGCTTGTTTAATTTCTGGTTCACTCATTAAAATGTAAGCTACATGGGGACATTGTTTTCTTCATTATAAAAAAAACTTTAATAAGTGCATTCCTGGAAGCTAGTACAGTACCTGTAACCTTAAACACA
>NW_012153174.1:6308977-6311087 GCF_000956105.1 Propithecus coquereli
GGGGTACAAATGTGATGTTTTGATACATGTAGCCATTGTGAAATGATAAAATCAGGCTAATTAGCATGTTCATCACCTCAAATATATATCATTTCTTTGGGATGAGAACATTTAAAATCCTCTCTTTTATTAACAACTATTTTGAAATGTACGTTATTATTAACTATAGTCACCATGCTGCACAGTAGATCATCATAACTTATTTCTCCTACCTAACCTGTTGACCAACGTCTCCTCTCCCTGCTCCCAGCCATGGGTAACCACCATTATGCTCTCTGCTTATATGAGTTTGACTTTTTAGATTTCACAGATAAGTGAGATCATGTGGTATTTGTCTTTCTGTGTCTGGCTTATTTCACTTAACATAATGTCATTCATGTTGAAAATGACAGAATTTCCCATTTTTTAAAGGCTGAATAGTACTCTGTTGTATATACGTACCACATTTTCTTTATCCATTCATCAGTTGGTGGACACTTAGGTTGTTTCCATTTCTTAACTATCGTGAATAGTGCTGCAATGTTTTCTCCCAATCTGTGGGTTGTCTCTTCACTCCATTAATTGTTTCTTTCGCTGTGCAGAAGCTTCTTAGTTTGACTCACTTTCAAGTTTACCAACTGGCCTAACATGTGCATCTTTTGCAGGAGGATGAAGGTGAAATTGGCAGGTGGGCCTGCAGATTAATGTTTGCCACTGTTTCATCATCCTACCAGTTCAGCACTTAAAAACTGATGAAGAGGTTTTCTTTCTATTCTTACAAAGAAAAATAACAAGATATACTTAAATACAGGCTTGTAAACCTTCAGCGGAGAGAGTTGGAATTTTTTTCCTTGCTCTTTTTCTCTATTGCCAGGACAAATGGATCAGGATCTAATCTGCTTACCATTGCTGTACTTGCACGGCAATTTTGATGTGATCAGAGGATTATCTTCGACATTTCAGACACTTGAACTATTCATTTCATTTTTAGCCTGTCAACCAATGTGGCAGATACTTTTGTTGAAAGGCATTTCCAGAATCTAAGTTCATTACCTCTTTGAGATTATATGTCTGGAATGTATAACAGCCAATTTGGAATTATGGTAATAATCTCTTACATGCCGAAAAAAGTGAAAATAAATTGAACTGGGATAACTTTGAAGTTTGATTTCCACAGGCAATCTCCTCCTGCTCTCTTCCAGTTAGAAATAACTTTACAATTCACACATCATCTAATAAAAATTCTGAGAGGAATTTTTTTCATCATATGTGAAATCTTTAATGCTGAGACTTGGCAGCTAAAATATTTTTTAAATAAGAAACGTATGCAGTAGTACAAACCATTAATACTGTTGTAAGAGAGCAAATCAGATCATGCTAAGAGTTTTATCTCTGAAAAGGATTAATCAAATTCCTATCTCTGTGAAACACCATGATAGGCCCATGTATGGTTCTTGTCCTCTGAGAATTTATAAGGAGACACACAGCATTAAAAATAAGAGAATACAAATGATTTAATGTTTTATTTGATGGAAATAGCAGATGTCTCCATTTGTGGCATCTCTGACGTGTAGGCTGACTATCTCCAGGCCCTTCATTACCACCTATTTGTACTGTTGTTTTACTCACTTGTGCCATATAAAGACAGCCTTTTGGGAACAACACTGGAGCACAGAGACCCTGATCATGCAAACTACGAAGGTCATCTCAGGGCTCAAGCTTTACAGGGATGTCATTAGTTTTCACTGTAATTTTTCAAGTGTCTGTTTCTTTAGAACACAAACACAAAAAGATTCATGGATGGCCTTCAATACATACTGCACTTGCTCCAGGAATTATAAAAATAAATATAACTTCTGTTTTCAAGTAGTTTTAATCATTCTTCAGAAAGTACCAGAAAATAAAACCATGATGCTGAGATATTGCCTCTGTTGCTAGTACTGGTACAGAATGATCCAGAATGATGCATTCTAATAGAGATGCAATGTGAGCCACATATGCCATTTTACATTTCTAGCAGGTAACTCACTCCACATCTTAGGCGGCCCCGGAAATTTTGCTTAGAGTAAATAAGAAAGTTCTTGCTTTGAGACTAGATCCTTTTCTTTAAATAGTATGTCATCTGAAATAA
>NW_012153174.1:6315424-6333480 GCF_000956105.1 Propithecus coquereli
GAAATAGATAAAACAATTGTAAAATTTTTATGAAAGCCCAAAGACTCTGACTAGCTAAAGCAATCCTGATAAAAAATAGCAAAGCTAGAAGCATCACATTACCTGATTTCAAATTATACTACAAAGCTATATTAACCCAAACGGCATGGTACTGGCATAAAAATAGACACATAGACCAATGGAACAGAATAGAGAACCTATAAATTCACACACTTAACAGCCAACTCATTTTTGACAAAGGCACTAAGAACATACATTGAGGACAAAACAGTGTCTTTAGTAAATGGAGATGGGAAAATGGGATATCTATATGTGTATAAAACTAGATCCTCGTCTTTCACAATATATAAAAATCAACTCAGATGGATTAAAGACTTAAATATAAGAGCTGAAACTACAAAACTACTAAAATAAAACATTGGGAAATGTTACAGGACTGTGGTAGTAGGAGTAAGATCTAGTGTTTGGTAGCAAAATAGGGCAACTATAGTTGACATTTATTGTTAACAATAAGTTTATTAATTTATTGTTAACAATAAGTTTATTGTTAACAATTTATTGTTAACTATTTAATAAATGTTGCTAAGTAACATTTATTGTTACTAATGTTAGGAACATTTATTGTTAACTATAGTTGCCCTATTTTGCTAGAGTAGTGGATTTGGAATGCTCCTAACACAAAGAAATGATAAATCTTTGAGGTGATGGGTATCCCATTTAACCTAATTTGACCACTACACATTGTATGCTTGCATCAAAATTTCACACATACCCCCAAAATATGCACAACTATTATGTACCCATAAAATTTTTTAAAAGGATTATGATCATCTTTTTTATAATACTTTTAAAATTGCATGAATCACATGCAACTAGTCTTATAATTGTTGATAAAAATCTCACATCTCCTCTCTACCTTAAAATCTGTTCATTTTATTACCTCTGCCATGCTTCTTACATCCCAAACAAGAGGAAACTATCGCACATTTCTCCCCCAATCTAACCTTCTGCTTCCTTCCAGTCCTCCCACACCATTCGCAAGGTAATGTATGAAAGTAGTTGTGGGGTGCCGAGATGCTGATCCCCTCATTTTCAAGCAATGTGGGGCCAAAATCTTCATGCTGGTGCTACCTGGTGTGAGAGCATTGTATGCATATTCTAATATGTGGAACAAATCCTGACATTTTCCATGTAGGAAAGCTGTAGGGAAACATTATCCTAGACCTGTCCTAGACCTTTCTCCTTCCTGCCTCCTCCAGAGCTCGGTCCCTCTGACTCTGACCCTCTCTGACTCGCATTTTCAGTGTGTGCTGTACCCGTTCCCTTGGCGGGCAGCACAGTCAGGATTGCCTAGTAGAGCATCCCACTGGCAAAATGAACACATACCAATCCTGCTACCTCTTTTGAGCTGTATAAATGACCTGTAACAACAGAGAGAATACATAAGAGAAAGAAATCATCAATTAAACTGGGAGAGATCTGTAAACTCAAACCACAAAAATTGAGGAAATATGGCCAGAAGTAGAAAGGGAGACTGGCAGATATTGAAAAAATGCCTATGGCTGGAGATGCCAACCAAGATTCCCCAAGCACAGTTCTCCACCCAGTGTTTCAAAGCAGGTGTCATATCCTAAAAAACAAAACAAAACAACAACAAAAAAACTAAATATAGATAGATAAAGATAGGTAGAGATACAGATTTTTTCAAGACAGTGGAAACTTGGAGCACAAATTGGTTGAAGCATCTTCCTGGGATCATTTTGGCAAGGAGGGCTGAAGAAGAAATAGGGTAAACACGCCATATTTGTAGGAAGCAGTCTTGCAGGGGGAGGAGAGAGCAGAAGGGCTCTGTACGGGTGAAGAGCAGCTCTGCTGCCAAGGGGCTTTGTGGCCCGGGGAGAAGTGAAGGCCTGGTACCTCATTCACTCACCTAAATCAGTCCCAAGGAGCTACACTGTGTGCCAAGGAGGATTCCTAAGAGCCTTAAAAACAGCCCTGGTCCTTTCCTCATCTAAACTTCCCACAAGCACTGTCTGGGACGAACTTTCCTCTTCAAAATTCTCCTACTATGAATAGAATATATCAAATTATATTTTTAAAAAAGAAAAAAAGAAAAGAATCAGAAAAAGCAAATTGAAAGTGAAGATCACTCAGAAAAATGCTGGACAAGAACAGTGAACATTTTGCCCAAACATATTTTTATAAATTTAAAAATTGATGAGGCAAATCTGCTATAAAATGGAATTCAAAGCAGAGACTTATTACAGCATATTAAATGGCTTCTAGAAGAAGGGAACCACTACCTTCTGTATTTGGAAGCCGCTGGCTCCTGAACCAGACTGCCACTGGTAATTAAGCATCCACCCTGGGGTGGGGGGAGCCCCCTGAGCAGTGTTATTGCGCCTAGGTCCAGCCCAGGCCTGCGCTATGGTCCCCACCAGCAGGATGGAACCCATGTCCTTCTTGACACCCACGGTGCTGGTCACTGGACATCCAGCTGCTGCAGAAAATCCATACAGCACTACCGCACTTGTAGCAGAAGTGAAGCTTTTGTCTCACCACTGCCGTCAAACAGAGTGCATCTTGTTTGTCAAATATGAATTTGACAGCAGCAGCTAACAGGAGAGTGGGAAGGTAACTTGCCATACCCATGAGAAAATATTTAAAGAGAATACTAAGGAAAATAATAGAATCAAATCATTTAAGTGGTATAACAAAGAAAAGAGAGTAGATAATATATAAATATAATAATTTCATTTTTGATCATATTTGGTAATATTAATAGATATCTAACACAGTACTTTTTCAAGCCACAAAGAAAAGAATACATACCAAATATATAGATGGATGGGCCACACCCACTGCCCTGGTACCCATGGCACATCTATACACCACCATATAATATGCTGTGAAATATCTATTGAGAAGCTCTCTTCTAAAGAATAAGGGAATTGAATATGAAGCACACTTTGGCATTGTTTATCAAAATTATAAATTAAAACACCATAGGTATTTATTGTACATATGTACTTGCACATGGGTAAAATGATATATTCATACAGATATTCATTGAAGCATTATTCATAGTGGCAAAATCTTGGCCCCAATTTATATGCCCATCAACTGGGGACTGGTACAATAAGTTATGCTTTATCCATACAAAGGAATAATATGCAGTAGTTAGAAGCATGAAACAGCTTTATGAGTACCAATACAGAATGGTCTCTGAAGTGCAAATCAAGTAAAAGCAGCAAGGTGAAAATAATTTGTGTTAAAAAGAAAACATGTCATGGCATATGTGTGATTTGAATATTTGGAGTCTGTGCTGGTGACCTCACATCTGCCCCTCCAGGTTCTCTCCACTCCCTTCTCTGGCCTGCTGTCTTTTCTAAAAGGTTGACTTTTATGGGTTATATCAGTGGACTCTCTTGCCCCGTGGCTTCCTGTTGGCCTCTACAAATAGGGTGCACTAAGAAGAGATTGCAGGGAGGGAGGAGAGGAAACCCAAGGACTTGTTATCCCACCCAAACTTGCTCCTTCCCACAAATCAGAATCAGTTGATTATGGGGAGTTTATGGCCTCTCATTTGGAGACTAAGCCAGTCCTAGATATGAAGCCTTTGGATTAGAGGCCCAATTGAGATAGGACCCTGCATGTGGCGATTCTCCTCGCAAGCCTTCTCCAGAGGGATGCTGGCCGTTTATCAGGGTAACTGCCCTAGGAAAAAAGGAAACACCTATATTTTCTAGGGGTTGTTATTACTGGATTTATTAATAAATTGTTGCTAATGCCCAGAGATGAAAAACATCCTTGTGTTGGACTATTCAAAATGGGAACTTAACGGAAGTTGAGTGATAGATTAGGTGTCGGCTTGAGTCCATCTCAGACAGGGTTTGGTGGAACTATTATTTCCCCATCCCTGAATATATAGTGGGAATAGAGGGAACAGACATACTTAGTAACTTGCTACTTGTTCAAGTGGGTTTCCTGACCCAAGAAGTGAAGGGTCAATCTGAAGCTGCCTCCAGTTCCAAGATGGCTGTCTGCTATGATTTGAGTGTGTCCCCCCAAAGTTCATGTGTTGGAAACTTGGTCCACAGTGCAGCAATATTGAGAGGTGGGACCTTTAAGAGATGATTGGGTCATAAGGGCTCTGTCCTCCTGACTGGATTAATCTGTTCATAGATTAATGGATTAATGGGCTAATGGGTTATTATGGGAGTGAGTTAGTAATCACAAGAGTGGGTCTATTAAAAAAACAAGTTCCATTTTGTCTCGTGTACCCCCTAGCCATGTGATACTCAGTGCCACCTCAAGACTCTGCAAAGAGTCCCCACCAGCCGAAAGTCCCTCACCTTGGATGTGGCCCTTGATCTTGAACTTTCTAGCCTCCAAAAACATAAGAAAAATAAATTCCTTTCTTTTCTTTTTTTATGCCCAAATTATACTTATTTATTTATTAAATGATCCCATTTTTTCATTTTGCTTTGGTTGTCTGTGCTTTTGAGGTACCACTCAAGAAATCTTTGTGCAGACTAATGTCCTATAGCACTTCCCAAATGTTTCTTCTAGTAATTTAATATTTCAGGTCTTACATTTAAGTCTTTGATCCATTATAATTTGATTTTAGTATGTGGTGAGAGATAGGATCTAGTTTTATTTTTCTGCATATGGATGTCCAGTTTTCCAAGCACCATTTGTTGAAGAGGACTGCTCTATACTTAATGTATGGTCTTGGAAGCTTTGTCCAAAAATGACTTGACTGTAAATGCATGAATTAATTTCTGGGTTCTCTATTCTGTTCCATTGATCTATGTGTCTTTTTTTATGCTAGCACTATGCTATTTTAGTTACTATAGCTTTGTAGTATAATTTGAAGTCAGGTAATGTGATGCCTCCAGCTATGTTGTCTTTGCTCAGGATTGCTTTGGCTATTCTGGGTCTTTTGTGGTTTCCTATAAATATTAGGATTGTTTTATCTATTTCTGTGAAGAATGCCATTGGTATTTTGATGGGAATTGCATTGAATATATAGATCACTTTGGGCAGTATGGACATTTTAATAATATTGATTCTTCCCATCCATGAACATGGGAGATCTTTCCATATTTGTGTGTGTGTGTCCTCTTCAGTTTCTTTGATCAATGTTTCATAGTTTTTATTATAGAGGTCTTTCACTTCTTTGATTAATTTTTTTCCTAGGTATTTTATTTTATTTATTTTTGTAGCTATTTTAAATGGGAGTGTTTTCTTGGTTTCTTCTTCAGATTATTCACTATTGGCATAGAAATATGCTATTGAATTTTGTATGTTGATTTTGTATCCCAAAACTTTCCTGAATTTGTTTATCTGTTCTAATAGTTTTTGGTGGAGTCTTTAGGGTTTTCTAACCCTAAAGTTTTCTAATAGTCCCTAACTATTATTATATTGGGGTCTACCTCTCTCTTTAGCTTTAATAATATTTGCTTTATGAATCTAAGATCATGTTGTATGCCAATAAGGCTAATTTGACATCTTCTTTTCCAGTTTGGATGTACTTTATTTCTTTCTATCGTCTAATTGCTCTGGTTAGGAATTTTGGCACTATGTTGAATAAAAGTGGTGAAAGTGTGCATCCTTGTCTTTTTTCAAATCTTAGCAGAAGAGTTTTCAGCTTTTCCTCATTCAGTATGATACTTGCTCTGGGTTTGTCATATATGGCCTTTATCATGTCAAGGTATGTTTCTTCTCTACCCAATTTGTTGAAAGTTTGTATCATGAAGGTATGTTGAATTTTATTGAATGCTTTTTCAGCACCATTGAAAGAATCACTTTTTTGTCTTTCATTCTGTTGATACAATAATGTATTCTGTTTATTGCTTTGCCTGTGCTGAGCCATCCTAGCATCTTTGGGCTGAATCTCACATGATCATGATGAAGAATCTTTTTACTATCTTGTTTAATTCTGTTTACTTGTATTTTGTTAAGGATTTTTGTGACTATGTTCATCAGAGATATTGATCTGTAGCTTTCTTTTATTGTGTATTTTTCTAGTTTTGGTGTTAGGGTAATGCTGGCTTTATAGAATAAGTTTGGTAGTATTTCCTCCTCCTTCATTTTTTGGAATAGTTTAATTAGGATTGGTATCAGTTCTTCTTTAAATATTTGGTAGAATTCAGCAGTGAAGCTATCAAGTCCTGGGTTTGTCTTTGGTGGTAAATGGGTTCCTCTTGTTATTGATTTCTAGTTTTTTCCATTGTGGCCAGAAAAGATACTTGATGTGATCATTTTTTGAAGTCCTTCAGACTTCTTTTGTGGCCTAATATATGGTCTATCCTAGAGAAGCTTGAATAAAGCATCTTATAACCAATTATTTTAAACTGATGACAACTTAACTCTGAACACAAGGAAAAGAAAAAAACAAGCAAAGAGAAAACTAAAAAACTCTACACTTTAACTCCATCCTCCTCCTTTTTGACTATTTGCTATTTCTATTCATATTTTTATATTATCTATCTCTTAACAAATTGTTGTGGTTATTATTATTTTAATAAGTTTATCTTTTAGTCTTTATACTAAAAATATGAGTGGTTTACATATTATAATTATGGTATTAGAGTATTTTGTATTTGTCTGTGTATTTACTGTTATCAGTGAGTTTTATATCTTCAGATTATTTTTTGTTCCATATTAGCATCCTTTACTTTCAGATTGAAGTACTGTCTTTCTTACAAGACATTCATTCTTGATGCATTCCCTAAGCTCTTGTTTATGTGGGAAAGTCTTCATTTTTCCTTCATGTTTGAAGGATAACTTTGTTGGATACAGTAGAATTCTAGGTTGGAAGTTTTTTTTTTTTTTTCTTCAGCAATTTGAACATGTCATCCCACTCCCTCCTAGCCTGCAATGTTTTTACTGAAAAGTCTGCTTCTAGATATATTGGAGCTCTTTTATATTTATTTCCTTCTTTCCTCTTTCTGCTTTTAGAATCCTTTCTTTGCCTCTGATCTTCGGGAGTTTGACTGTTATAATATATTCCTTGAGGTAGTCTTATTTGTGTTGGATCTGCTTATTATTCTTTGATATTCCTGTACCTGGATATTAATATCTTCCCCTAAGTTTGGAAAGTTCTCTGTTATTATTTATTTGAATAAGCTTTCTACTCTAATCTCTTTCTCTACATCCTCTTTCAGGCCAATAATTCTTAGATTTGCCCTTTTGAGGCTATTTTCTAGATCTCATGGGCATATTTCATTTTTTTTATTTTTTATCTTTTTCCTCTTCTGACTATGTATTTTAAAATACCCTGTCTTTGAACTCACTAATTATTTTTTCTGATTGATTAATTCTGTTGTTGAGACACTGATGCATTTTTCAGTTTGTCAATTAAATTTTTCAGCTCCAAGATTTTTATTTTTTTATTATTATTTCAATTTCATTGTTAAATTTCTTTGATAGAATTATGAGTTATTTCTGTACATTATCTTGAAGTTTCTTAACCTTCCCAAGACAGTTATTTTCAATTCCCTATCTCAGAGGTCACATACTTCCATCACGCAAAGATTGGTGACTGGTACCTTAGTTAGTCTGTTTGGTAAGGTTATGTTTTCTGGATGTTCTTGATACTTGTGGACATTCATTGATGTCTAGGCCTTGGGGAGTTAGGCATTTTTCAAGTTTTCACAGTTTGGCCTTGCTTGTACCTGTTATTTTTGAGAGCAATGATTTTTTCATTCTTATTAAGGTGACTTCTTACATGGAGAGTTGTTCAAATTTGGTGTTCCTGCAGAAGGCACAATCCCTGGAGGGTTCTATTTGGCCATCTTGCTCTGTCTAGCCTGATCATAATTCTTATACAGTCATTGTAAGATGACATGGAGACTCAATCTCTCAATCATGGGTTCATTCTACCACTGTCGTAACAACACAATTTTAAATTCTGATGGAAAATTTAAGTAATGAATTAGATTGGTATTTTTTGACTTTCCAACTAAAATTGTATATATTAGTTGTGTTTTAGGCTGGTTTATTCATATAATCACCCTGTCTGTGCCCCTTGTACATGTGTAGGTGGATGTGTGGGTGAGTATGTAAAAAGCATAAAGAGACAAGGCAGAAGGGAGAAGCAGGAGGTCTGACCCTTTATGGCCAATCACTGTGCCATTCAAGGAGTGCTGAAGGTCAGAGGAATCATGATAGATTTGGCAATCAGTCCAACTGCTTTTCACCCTCATCACAGACTTGTTGTTCAATACGAAGTTTGCTAGTCTCAGACACATAAAAGAAGGAATGTGGAAGGGGGAAAGGAAAACATTAACCATGGTTTATTCTTCTCTTCATGACTTTGTCTTCTCCAAGTAAACCCTCCAAAAGAGATGTTGATAGAATAGTATAAATACTACATTTTTGCCCCCAAAACTATTTTCCTCTTTTTTAAACAAATTTTAAAAAACAGACTTTTTGTCAATCTAGATGACACTTCACTTAGAAAAATCTAGTCTATGAGAATTTAATTGACATTTTTCCCTACAATATAATTCAAATGGGAGCCTCAAACATTGATATAATAATTCTTAGTCATTATACACCAGTAGACACAATCAGTCATTGTTTTAAGTGAATTCTCATTACATTTCCTTTATACTATTATCATTTAAATAGCAATATTTTATGCATATGTATACGTTCTTGGTTTTTAAATTTTTCTCAGTATGGGAGGATTGATTTCTATAATGTAATTGTTGATGATATAAGACTTTCAAATTTGAATAGTCATAATTTAAATGAAACATTTTCAAGTAAATATTAGAATTTGCATTCATGATAATATAAACAGTTAGGACAAAGATTTAAAAAGTTAATTTGCATTCATGATAATATAAACAATCAGGACAAAGATTTAAAAAGTTAATCCACAATCTAATATTAAATTCACAGTAAGAAGTATGAGACTCTATAGTTTCTGAAATTAGCCACTAAATGGGAATGAATTACTGATCTATGACAAAATATTTGTTTTAATTGAACATTATTTGAAGAGTTATAAGGGGTGGGTTGTAACTTTTAAAGGAAGTAGCTATTAAGAAATTCCAAAACATATAATGTACTTCTTTTCTTATTTTACATAAAAATATTAATATTATAATAAAATTTGTTTTTATTACTAATATTAAATTATAGATTCTTAAGTGATGTTTAACCAACAGATGTTGTATGCATTTCTATGGCATCAGTAATATTATATTTACTATTTTGACTAGAGTTTATGTATATAATTTCTTCATACTTATTATGAGAAAAGGGTTTTCTTTTTTTTAATTAACTGACTGAATTTTGCATATTCTATAGCAGAAGTTGTAAATAGCCAGGCATTTTACATAACTGTCAATATGAGCAGGGTTCTGTGAGACCCAGCGTGTCATAAAGCCATATATGCCTAGCAGCATTTGATTGATTATGAGATGGATATGTTACACCTGGGGTTGAGCTTGAGTAGGACCAAGGGCCTGAGTAAGCTTCTCAAGCAGTAACCCTGATGCCCATGTTGCCCATGTGGTTTTATCAGTGCCCTCCCCCGACTCACACTTATGATCATACAGGGTGTGGGGATCCCCAAATGACCAGATGTAAAGGAAGAAAAGGCCAAGCTTGGTTTATGAATAGGTCCACTAGGCATGTAAGAACATGCCTGAAATAATGAAGACTTCATTACCATCACAGAGAAAAGTGGCCTTCAAAGACAGTGGAGAGGAAAAAAATCTTTTGAACTGGGAGACTGTTGAGGAGTGCTCCTGGTCATCCACTGGGAGTAGAAGGAGAAGTGATCCAAGAAAGACATATCCAGATGACTGGGTAGTGGCCAGTGGCCTGGCCTGGAGGGGGAAAAAGGGACTGGAATATTGGAGCTAAGGAGGTCTGGGTGGAGGCACACAGACAAACACAGGAGAGTGGCACTAAGGGTGAAGATTTTCATATCACATGTTAGCACATCTGCCAGAAAACATGTACCAGAGGAGTCATTGAACAACCAAGTAGTCAAAATAATGCATCTTTGGCTGAAGCCAGCCCTCATCATTGGCACCCTGGAATTAGCAGAACTAGCACAATGAAGAAATAGACAGGGTAACCATGGTCCAGAGATGGAGACTATGCAGGGACTCCTCCTGACTATGGCTGATCTAGGTACTTTGAACGTCTGATTGTCAGCAACAGAGACCAATGCTGAGTCTCTGTTACCAAATAGTTTTTCAAGGAGAATAGCCAGCCACTTGGGCAAGTCACTTACATTGTGCCCTTTCTGTTCTGGAAGGGCAGCAGTTCATCCTCACACAGGCAGAGATTTATTCAGGGTTTGTATTTGTCTTCCCTGCTTGCAGAGCTTCAGCCAGTACCACTATCTGGAGCTTACGTGAGGCCCAATCTATAAGTATAGAATGCTACACATCACAGCATTCATCCAGGGGACTCACTTCACAGCAAAAGAGGTAAGCATGAGCTGTCTTCTAAAAGACTGCTGAGTTGCCAGCTTAAAGGCAACAGTTTGAAAAGATGGAGAGATAACCTTCACGTATGCATTAAATTAGAAATCTCTTTGTATCCTGGTAGGAAGAATGCATGAATCTACTCGCCATTGCTCTCAAGGACCCACTAGAGGGCTTCGTGCGTCCCATTCCCACAACTCTAGCTGGAGGTCTGCAGACAGGACACACTCTTCCCAGGGGACACTTAATCGTCCTACAGAATTGCAAGTTATGGCTATTGCTAGGGAACTTTGGACTCCTTGTGCCCAGGGTCCAGTAGGCAAGAAAGGCAGTCATCATTGTGGCAGGGGGTGAGGTAATGCTGCCTTTACACATGAAGATAGGGAAGAATACATGCAGAACCTGGATGACTCACTTGGGTGCCTCTGAGTCCTCCCTTGCTTCATGGTAATTATGAACATACATGGGTATTAACTTTGGCCTGGGAAGAGTGTGATGGCTAAGGGCTCTAAATCTTGAGAAATAAAGATTTGGGTCACATCACCAGGTAAGCCATCTAGACCTGCCAAGGTGATAGCTGAGTGTAAGGAAAATTTAGAATGGTTCGTGCAGGATGGAGAGGATGAGAGCTAGTTGTAGCCCCCAGACCAACTGCAACAGCAGATACTATAGCTCTTCTCACTGAGCTCCTTCTTCTAAGTTTTCCCCCAGGAAAAGAGACCCATGGGAACCACAGAGGAGCTGCTCCCAAGTCTGCACAGAGAAATCCATCTGTGCAGTTCAAGGGGTGGATTGCAGTGGGCCTGAGAATGCAACACTCAGATCTCCTGCTGCAGGAGACACAGCTGCCTGATGGCCCCAGCTGCTGCCCTCGGGATCTCCCAGTCTGGCCACACCTCCTGCTAGCTGCTCTCAGTCCCCCATTCTGCTGAAGTGTGGGACTACATGAAGTGGTAACTTTGACTTGAGAATTCCCTGTTGGCCTAGTGGAATCTTTCTCAGAACTCTGCTGCAATCTTTCCTTCCTGCCTTCCTTCCTACATTGTAGTATGAACGTCTTCCTTACCTTCTCCTGCTCCTTCCTTTAAGAATTCTCTTGCACTTCTAATCCCATCTTGGGATCTGCTTCTTAGAGGACCTGAACTAGAGCAATAGCATTAAAATGTTGTCTCTTCTCATTTTCTTTCTCTCCCAGTTGGTTATTTCTATATGCTAATGTTATACTGTAAAAACTTAATGATCATATGAAAAGTACGTCTTAAATATAATTTTTCATAAACAAAAGGGATAGTTTGTGTGGGAAATTGTTGAGATATGTATTGATTTGTAGATGTTCATTTGGTTGGTCAGAATATATAACAATAGTGGATTTCCAATAGGTTTGAGGGGAAGGTCAGTGAGGGGATTGTCGATATGTTGGTAATGGTTTGACATTGCTTTCATTTTTAAATCATAGTTTTCGGTTGTTTTAATTTAATTAATGTAGATGATGAAGGATTGTTTGTTTAAAATTTGCCAATAGAAGCGATGTCGACTTTCATCAACAATATTTTAACCAACGATTTTCCAATAATTAGTCTTAAGATACGTATAGTCTACAGTTCAAATATTCCTATTACTGAAGCAGAACTATAAATAATTCATGAAAAAATTGCTATACACTGATACTAATTGTTATTTCTGACTTCTTTTCTCTTGAACAATAGGAGCTATAAAATAGATGTTCCCCCATTAAATAGGCCACAGTCTAAAAGATTAAAAAAATTGAGAGCTCTTCTATTAAACTGGGAGCAAATTAATTTAAGAAGTTGGAATGATAAATATTATAGTATTATTTTAGTGTTACCTGAAAATTCTTTCTTCAATTTTCTTCCTAATATTATCAATTATTTTCAAATCAGATTTTTATTAACTTTCAATTCTTATTATTTATGCTTTTAGAGAATTTCTGGTTTTACTTTTGTACCAGCAAACTTTGTTTTGACTCCTTTTCCCATTGTGACTTGTGTATTGCCTTGTGAATATAGTGTCTATACTACTCCAAGTTGTCGATTTAATTGTTCAAAGAGAAATTATTGTGTCTTCACAGGTACCTTATGCAGTTTATAGTTTTCCAATATCTGACATTTCAGCAAAGCAACCCACACTTTACTGGTTTACTGTAATATCAGTTCAAACACTGATATCCAAAAACCATCAACAGAAAAACAAACCAAAAAAATCCCAACAATCTTTTATCTATTTATTTTTTATTTTAAAATATTATGGGGGTACAAATGTTTTTGGTTACAGATATCGATTTTGTTATGCTTGAGTCAGGGTTATAAGTGTGCTCATCACCCAGATAGTATTCATTATACTCATTAGGTAAGGTCAGAGCAGAACTAAACAAAATGGAAAATAAAGAAAAAAACCCACAAAGGATCAATGAAACAAAAAGTTGGTTCTATGAAAAGATAAACAAAATTGATAGACCTCTTGCTAGATTAACCAGGAATAGAAGAGAAAGGACCCAAATAAACTCAATCAGAAATGAAAAAAGAGATATTACAATTGATACCACAGAAATACAAAACCACGCGTGAATACTATGAAAATCTCTGTGTACATAAATTTGAAAACAGAGGAAATGGACAAATTCCTCGAAAATACACAACCTCCTAATACTCAATCAGGTAGAAATAGAACTCCTAAACAAACCAATAACGACCAATGAGATTGAAGCAGTAATAAAAATCTTGCGACAAGAAAAAAATCCCCAGACCAGATGGATTCACAGCCAAATTTTACCAGACTTACAAAGAACAGCTGGTACCCATACTGCAGAAATTATTCCATAACATTGAGAAGGAGGGAATCCTTCCCAACTCATTCTATGAAGCCAGTATCACCTTAATACCAAAGCCAGGAAAGGACACCAAAAAAGAAAGAAAGAAAGAAAAGAAAAAGAAAACTACAGACCAATATCTGTTATGAATATAGATGCAAAAATCTGCAATAAAATACTAGCAGACTGAATTCAACAGCACATCAAAAAAATAATCCACCATGACCAAGTGGGCTTCATCCCAGGGATGCAAGGATGGTTCAACATATGTAAATCCATAAAGGTGATTCACCACATAAACAGAAGCAAAAACAAAGACCGTATGATTGTCTCAATAGATGCAGAAAAAGCACTTGACAAAATTCAGCACCATTTCATGATACAAACCTGCAATAAGCATAGAAGGAACATATCTCAAGATTATAAAAGCCATATATGGCAAACCTAAAGCCAACATCATATTGAATGGGAAAAAGTTGGAAGCATTCTGCCTAAGAATTGGAACAAGTCAAGGGTGACCACTGTCACCACTTCTATTAACACAGTGCTGAATGTCCTAGCCAGAGCAATCAGGCTAGAGAAAGAAATAAAGGGTATACAAATCAGAAAAGAGGAGGTCAAACTGTCGCTTTTTGCTGACAATATAATCTTATATCTAGAGAACCCCAAAGGATCCACCAAAAGACTTCTGGAATTGATAAATAAAATTAGCAAAGTCTCAGGTTACAAAATCAATGTACACAAATCAGTAGCATTCCCATACACCAATTAACAGTCAAGTTGAGAATCAAATCAAAGACTCAATACTATTCACAATAGCTACAAAGAAAAAAATATCTAGGAATATACTTAACCAAGGAGGTGAAAGAGCTATACAAGGAGTCCCTCGAATTTTTCAAATCTTCACTTAAAATAAAATTGGCAAATTATTTTAAAATAGACTCATTTTTAAAATTACTCTTCTCATATGTTAAAATATAGTTTCCAGTAAATTGTTTTTAATTGTCTTTGTTAAAGAAATCAAATGCTATGTAGGTTGAGACATAAGAATTTACATTTACAACTGTGTTTTGGTGTTTCTACTAACTCCAGTATTTGAGTTTTATTTTATAAGAATGATCATGTTCCTCAAATAAGAGATGAAGATGTCTTTATCTGTTCCAGAAACAGATTGTACCCCTACATGGACACTAGCCAAGTAAAGCACATCTGTTAAAAAGAACTTAGTGGAAAAAACTTAATGAAACAAACTTAGATCATTGCTAATGCAAATACAAAGAAGAGAGCCTTATTATATAATAACAGATATTTATTATTCCCTGCATTCAGAATTAATGCTGGGAAATATTTTGTCAAGGTTTCACTTCCTCGAAATATGTTAATGAGTGTAATCATTTTTGCTTCCCCCAAAACTTACACAGAGATATTAGAACCTTTATCAAGATGACTTCTATATTGAGTTACCCTAGCAAATGTTCTTTGATGACTTTTGTCATTTTTCAAATACTTCTCAAAACCCCAAATCTATATTAATATTCTAATTCAGGTTTCTGTTTAAAGCTAAAACATCCCTTCAATTTGTCTAGTTACAGTTTACTTACCTGCTCTAGAACTTCATGAATGAAAAGAAGAAAATTTACCATGAATCATTTCTACTCTTTTTTCCAAACTAGAAGCATTTAGTGTAGATAGCCAGTGAGGTAATTGCTGTCACTTCAAATTAATATGGTCTGGGAAAGGAGCTCCACCCTTCCGATCATGATAACATTTTTCACACAGGACAGTAATTACCATTTAGCATGTTTTCTAGATTACAACATATAGTTAGATTGTACATGCTTCTTAAGCAGCACGTCAGGAATATTTGATCATGGGTTACATAAACTCTGTAGAATTAAATGCCACAAAGCCCCTCACTATACAATTTCACTGATGTCCTTGCTCTGAAGCATATTTACCAGCCAGCTGCTTGTAGTATTATTGACCAACATTCTCCCAAGTGGACAAACACAAGCATATTTCCCATGTGCCACAAAGACTCCTTCTTTGTGTCTGTAGTGTACAAACTGACATGTACACACATTGTCTCATCTGAAGTGTTGCAAATTATGTTGTCAAAATTCTCCCCATTTGTTCTAAATACCTCTTCTTTTTTTGGCATTGAATTTCAAAACCAAAAATAATCATTAGATAATAGACATTTGTGGCAAAAAAATTACAGGTTTTGACAGTGTGTTTAATACAAAATGCCATTAGTCTAAAATGGTAAACAGAGAAATAAAATTGAAACTCCTAATCTCCAAAATAGTGATACGATGAAGTATGCTTGAAATCAAAGTGTCCTAGGGATCCTTCTTCAATTGGCTGTCTTCACCAGATGTGAGGTGCGAACAAGCAAAGAACTGGGGAGAGACTTGGGGGCTTTTTGCAGCCTCAGGGGTGCACCCCTCCCTCAGGGATCCTTCCTCTGGTGACTCACCCCAGCATGTCTGAAGCTGGAAAGGCAAGCTCTTCTTCCATGGCCATGTCTGAGAGCCAAAGCTACAAGAAAAAGAAAATCATCCCAGGACTACACACAAACTCCTCTTTGATGTGATAAAAACTGTTTTAGATAACACACTTACTATTATTTTTTGGTGATTACAAAAAATTTTTTCCCCTATAAACTCTAGATTATCTGTGCCTAGAGTTTATGAAGTAGTCTGCCTTCTTGTGGTATACACTGCTTGCTTTTGGGCAGCTTCCTTTAGTTATCAGTCAAAAAATGCAAAGTCATTTTGAAATCATAGCCAATCTATGGCATGTCAAGATTTGAAACACCATAGAAATTATACTTTATCTTAGTTATATTTTGTTTTCTTTTACATATTTTTACATCTGGAAGGTACTCATTTAACTAAAATTTCCCTCTTTCTCTCCTTCGCCCTCTAATATGACAGCTTCCTTGCCTAAGGCCTTTTAAGTTAATTTATATATGTAGTTAATATATATATGTAAACAAAAGATTTAGCTGTAAGAGAAAATATGACTACATTTTATGAAGGCCAATAGTAATAATGAAATTAACCGTGATGTAAATGTGACAAGCAAGTGATAATATACAATAATAGTAATATTGTTCCAAAAAAATATACTTTTTTTCTTTAACAATTTATTTTGAAAATTTCAAATCTACAGAAAATTCAGGCCACTACAGTGAACACTAACATTCCTTTTATGTAAATTCAGTAATTGTAACATTTGACATTTGTTTTATCTTTCTTTTTTTTTATTTCAGCATATTATGGGGGTACAGATGTTTAGGTTACATAGGTTGCCCTTGCTGCCCCTACCCCCTAGTAAGAGCTTCAAGCAGGGGAGGAGGGGATGGGTATATGCATACATAACGAGTGCAATGCGCACCATCTGGGGGATGGACACGCTCGTTTTATCTTTCTTTTCATATAGTTATTTAGCTAGCTAGCTAGAGACATACATATACACATACATACATATCTACATACATACTTTTTGGTACTCATCTAAAAATAAATTGTAGACATCATGACACTTTACCTTCAAATATTTCAATACATCTCTCTTAACATTTTCCTACATAAACATGGTACCATTTTCATAACTAAGATATTTTGACATTTATACAGTATTATCTAATATTAATATATAGTATATACTTAAATTTTCTCAATTATCCCAAACATCCTTTATAACTCTTTGTTTTTGAAAATCCAGTATCCAATTAAGGACCATGCACTGCATTTGCCATGCAACTTTTATCTCTTTTAATCTAAAATAGTCCCCAATACCATTTTCTGTCTTTCATGATATTCACATTTTTGGAATCCAGACCACTTGTTTTGTAGAATGTCCCACAAACTAGATTTGTCTGATTTTTCCCCTTATGACTAGATTCAGGTTATAATTTTTGGCAATAGTACCACAGAGGTGATATGTGCTTCTCACCACCTCCCATCAGGAAGCACACATGTTACTTGTCCTGTGATTGGTAACATCAAGTTTGATCACTTGGTTAAGATGGAGTGCATTGGGTGTTGCCATTGTAAAGCATTGCAATTAATGATTCACTTGTGGGATGATACTTTGAAAAAGCACAAGTATCCTGTTCCACAACAACTTTCCATTCAATGGATGTGCTACTTCCAGGGCAAAGACTTTAGGAAGTCAATTATGATTTCCTACTCTCTTTCTGTTTCCACTGGCTGGATACACATGGTGCAAAGCTACAGAGGATGGTGGAGCACAGAGGAAGACCAGCTACTGACCCAGAACACCTCTGCTGGGACAACCCATGAGAAATAAACCTCTCCATTGGTAAGACTCTAACAATTGTGGTCTATTTGAAATCACAACTTGCATCGTTCTAGATCATAATAGATTAACATTTCTTAAAATTTTTAATTATTATTGCTATATAATAATTATATCTATTTGTAGTGTACATATGATGTTTCAATACAGGCAGACAATGTGAATTAATCAAATAAGGGTAACTAGGGTATCGATCACCTCAGGCATATATCATTTCTTTGTGTTAGAAACATTCCAATTCCACTCTTTTAGTCATTTTAAAGTATACTCTAACTTACCATTGATTATAGTCACTTTGTTGTGTTATCAAAAACTCTTCATTATATGTAACTACATTTTTGTACCCATTAACTATCCCCAGTTTATCCCCATCTGCCCCGCTACGCTTCCCAACCTGTGGTAACCATCATTTTACTCTCTGTCTCCATAAGATAAATTAT
>NW_012153174.1:6335885-6336383 GCF_000956105.1 Propithecus coquereli
CCCTGGCTAGGGCTTCCAGTACTGCATTGAATAGAAGTGGTAATAGAGGGCAACCTTGTGTGGTTCCAGTTCTAAGTGGGTATGCTTTCAGTTTTTCCCTATTCAGTATGATGTTGGCTGTGGGTTTGTCATATATGGCTTGTATCATTTTTAGGTAAGTACCCTCTATGCCTATTTTGTTAAGTGTTCTTCTTATTATAAAACGATGCTGAATTTTGTCAAATGCTTTTTCTGTGTATATTGAGAGTATCATATGGTCTTTGTTTTGGCTTCTATTTATGTGGTGAATTACATTTATAGATTTGCATATGAAGAACTATCCCTGCATCTCTGGGATGAAGCCCACTTGGTTGTAATGGATTTTTTTTTTTTTGATAAGCACTTGAATTCAATTTGCTAGGATTTTCTTGAGAATTTTTGCAGCTGTATTCAAAAGGGATATCAGTTTATAGTTTTCTTTTTTTGTTGTGTCTTTTCCTGGTTTTGGTATCAGGGTGA
>NW_012153174.1:6337298-6342692 GCF_000956105.1 Propithecus coquereli
GTATAATTTCTATTTTTTTAAATTTGTTGAGACATGCTTTGTGGCCTAGGATATGGTCAATCTTAGAGAATGTCCCATGAGCTGATGAGAAAAATATATATTCAGTGGTTTGGGGGTAGAATGTTCTGTAAATATCAGTCAGCCCCATTTGTTCTAGAGTTCTGTTTAAGTCCATTGTTTCTTTGTTCATTTTCTGTTTGGAGGATCTGTCCTGTTCAGTCAGAGAGGTGTTGAAGTCTCCAGCTATTACGGTGTTGTTATCATTTTGTTTAAATCAAGTGGGATTTGTTTTATGAATCTGGGTGCACCTGAGTTAGCTGCATAAATATCTACAATTATTATGTCTTCTTGTTGAATTGTACCCTTAACCATTATATAGTGACCCTCTACATCTTTCATTATTTTTGTTGATTTGAAGACTAAGTTATCTGAAGTCAGAACTGCCACGGCATCTTTCTTTTGGCTTCTATTTGCTTGAAACATTGTTTTCCATCCCTTCACTTTGAGTCGAAATGCATCCTTGTGGGTTAGATGTGTTTTCTGAAGATAGCAGATACTTGGAGTGTGTATATTTATCCATTTGGCCAGCCTATGTCTCTTCAGTGAGCAGTTCAAGCCATTCACATTTATTGAGAGAATTGATAAGTGGAGCAGATTTCTGTTCGTCCTGTTGAGTTGAACTTTGTTGCTTTGTTTTCTTTCTTGAGCAATTGTGGTATCTGGACTTTGACCTTTAGCTTTTGGATGATTTTACATTCGTGATTGTTTATTGTGCTGATCTGTGTGTAACACTGTTTGGGGTATTTCCTGGAGGGCAGGTCTTGCCTTGATGAATTCCCTCAGTCTGCTCGTCTGAGAAGGTTTTTATTTCTTCTTCATATAAGAAGCTTGGTTTTTCAGGGTACAAGATTCTAGGCTGGCCATTATTCTGTTTGAGAAGAGTGAGAATGGAGCTCCAGTCTCTTCTTGCTTGTAAGGTCTCAGTTGAGAAGTCTGCAGTTATTCTGATGGGTTCCTTTGTAGGTTACCTGCTTCTTTGGCCTTACAGCTCATAAGAGGGCCTCTTTTGTGGTTATTTTGGTCCATCTGATGACTATGGGTCGTGGTGTCTTCCTGTTTGCAATCAATCTTCCTGGAGTTCTTTGAGCTACTTATACCTGGATATCTAGATTTTTAGCAAGACCTGGGAAATTTTCCTCTATTATATCTTCAAATAGCTTATCCAACCCTTGTGTATTTTCTTCTTCACCCTCAGGGATGCCTATGATTCTCATGTTAGGCCTCTTCACATAATCCCACATTTCTTGTAGGCCTTGCTCTTTTCTCTTATTTATCTGCTGTATCTCTGCAACTGACTTATTTAATTGAAAAGTGTTATCTTCAATCCCTGAGATTCTTTCTTCTGTTTGATCTATCCTGTTATTGAGGCTTTCCACTGTGTTTTGTAATTCCTTAAATAAATTCTTCACTTCCAGAAGTTCTGTTTGATTTTTCTTTAATATTTCAATTTCTTTAGTAAATTTTTCTTCCAAGTCCTGGATTTTTTTGTGTGGTTTCTTTGTTTTGGGTATCTATTTTCTCTTCCATATCATTGAGTTTTCTTACAATCCATATTTGAAATTCTTCTCTCATTTTAGTGTTCCAAATTTTGTTGATGTCCATTGCTGGAGAGCTGGTGTTCCCCTTTGGGGACATGGTGTCTGTTTGATTCTTCCTACTTCCAGAGTCCTTTTGCTGATCCCGTCCCATCTGTATCAGCTGTTGCTTCTTACTTTTAGATTTTCATTTGGATAATGACATGTCCTGTTTAGTCTCTGAGCCAGTAGGTGGTGTTTGTGGGCAAGATTCTACCACACCCTGTATGATGAGTCAGTAGATGCAGTAAAAGGGTGTGCAAATTGACCTCCCTGTCAGTAGGTGGCACTTGCTGGGAGGAGCAAGCTGCAGTGTTGTTTTTAGGTCCTGTAACCTGCTCTTGTTCCTCTGGAGAGGGACTCTGGTGCCTCAGATGGTGAATGGGGTCCTAGGACTTCAAGGTTTGTCCTTATTTTCTACCTCAGTAAGGGCAGGTTGGGAAGTCAGGCTGGCCAGACCTGGATTGGGTGATTCTGCCTTCAATCTCCACAATTGCTGTTAGCAGGGGTCAAAGTTATGTTCTCTGCTTCTGGGAAAAGCTGCCAGGGAGGGGCTGAAATGGCCCCACTCAGCCAGAAAGTCTGCATGTGGGGATGGGGCTGTCTGAGACCTGCAGTCTGAAGCAGGCCTCGGTCCTTTCCTTCTCCCCTATTCTGTGGTTTCTCCCAGGCCTCTGCCAGCAGGCAGGACCTCAAGCCAGTGGATATCCACTGGCTGTGATGTGGGTCAGGAGGTTCCCTGCTCAGGATCGCAGCCTGAGCTGGGAGAGCTGCTCCCCTGTGGGAGGAGGGTTGCCCCTCAAGCTATGCTGATCTGCCCCTGAAGGCACACACACCTCAGTAGACTCGTTTGCAAACATCCCTTCCGTGCCACCGGGCAATGCGAACAAGACCTATGTGTCATGTACTCACCATCAAATTGGTATTAACTGATCAACACTTAAGTGCACATATAAGAATAACATTTATTGGATGTTGGTCAGGGGGCGAGGGGAGGGAGGAGGAGGAGATGGAAATGTGCACAAACAATGAGTGTGATGTATACCTCCCGGGGGATGGACATGTTTGAAGCTCAGACTTTGGGGGGATGGGGGCAAGGACAACATACGTAACCTAAACATCTGTACCTCCATAATATGCTGAAATAAATAAATAAATAAAGCCCTCGTGTATGGGATCTGGTGTGCGGGCCTATTCCTCAGGCCCTGGAGATCAATCCCTGATCGTGCCAGGGAGAAGAGTGCTGGTCTCAAGTCACCCATAGGGTCCCCAAGCTGGATCAATGTTTCTTGGCCTTGGGATTTGCCCCACTCTGCTGGAGTCACCAGGCAAGCAGCATCTGGGAGAGCTGGTGGGTAGGGAGCTCACAGTCTGAGTACCCCTCAGTCCACTGTAGGGCCATAAAAGGAAAGGTCCCATTCCCTGAAGATGCCTCTGGGTTGTGGTTAAATTGTCTCTCTTGGCAGTGGTGGGTAGGGAAGGGGGAGGGGAGAATGCAGCTATATGGTGCCTCCCAATTGGCTCAGGTCTGCGGTCCAGGAGGTGCCCTGAGGGAGCTGGGAGCATGGTGCCCTGCCCACAAAAGGCTCACTGCTCACTGGCGGTGGCCATCTCTGGGCTGGTGTTAGCTGGTCTCTTGAACTGCTTGGGAGCCCACCAGCAATCCGAGATGCAAGGTAGGTGAAATTTAACTGCTCCACCTACCCTTGTTGCTGGTCTCCAAGCCTCTCAGCGGGCCTTTCTCCTTCCAGTTCTCCACAACTTGTTCCCACGGAATCTCCTGTAGTTTCGGGCACCCTTCCTTCCGGCCCTCATCCGATCTATGTTTGTCTGCCTGTTTATTTTTTTTTTCACTTTCTTCTAAAATCTATCTTTCTTGCTGAGACACTCTGGTGTTTTTTCTCATCCACCATTTTGCCCCACCCTTGATAAATTGTTTTTAATAATCAGTTCCCACATACGAGTGAGAACATGTGATATTTGTCTTTCTCTATTTTGCTTATTTCACCTAACATATTGTTTCCCAGTTCCATCCATGCTGTTGAAAATGGCAGGATTTCATTCTTTTTTATGGGTGTATAATATTCTATTGTGTGTATGTACCACAATTTCTTAATCCATTCACCTGTTTGATGGACATTTAGGTTGTTTTCATTTCTTGGCTATTGTTAATAGTGCTGCAGTAAACATGAGAATGCAGATATATTTTTGATATACTAATTTTTCTTCTTTGGATATATTCCTAGCAGTGGGATTGCTGGGTTATATGGTAGTTCCATTTTTAGTTTATTTTTTTGAGGAATCACCATACTATTCTCTATAGTGGTTGTACTAATTTACATTCCCATCAACAGTGTATGAGGGCTCCCCTTTCTCCACATCCTTGCCAGCATTCATTATTACTTGTCCTTTTGATAAAAGCCATTTTAACTGAGGTTAGATGATTCCTCGTTGCAATTTTGATTTGCATTTCTCTGATGTCTAATGAAGTTGAGCATTTTTCATATAGCTGTTGGTCATTTTTATGTCTTCTTTTGAGAAATACACATTGTTTTAAGCAACTAATATAGAAGAGGATATATTTCCAGATATTTGCCTGCAGTTTTCTTTTTTATTGTGTCTTTGTTAGATTTTGGTATCAGGGTGACACAGGCCTCACAGAATGAGTTTGGGAGTATTCCCTGCTCTCCAATTTTTTGGAAAAATTTGAGTAGGGTTTGTATTCTTTGAATGCTTGGTAGAATTCAGCAGTGAAGCAATTAGATCCTGGGCTTTTCTTTGATGTGAGACTTTTTATTTCCCCTTCTGTCTTGTTACTTGTTATTGGTTTATTCAGGTTTTAGATTTCTTCCTAGTTCAATCTTGGTAGGTTGTATGTGTCTAGGAATTTAAACATTTCTTTTAGGTTTTCCAACTTATTAGCATATAATTGCTCATAGTAGTGAGCAGCTCTAATGATCCTTTGGATTTCTGCAGTGTCAGTTGTAATGTCTATGTTTTCATCTCTGATTTTATTTATTTGAGGTTCTCTCTTTTTTTCTTAGTCTGGCTAAATGTATGTCAATTTCATTTATCTTTTCAAAACACAAACTTTCATTTCATTGATCTTTTGTATTTTTTGGTTCAATTTCATTTATTTCTGTTCTGATCTTTTTTATTTCTTTTCTCCTACTAATTTTGGGTATTGTTTGCTCTTGTTTTTCTAGTTCTTTGAGATGTATCATTAGGTTGCTTATTTATAGTTTTTCTACTTTTTTGATGTAGGCATTTATAGGTATAAACATTCCTCTTATTATTGCTTTTGCTATACCTCATATATTTTGATATGTTGCCTTTTCATTTTCATTTAAGAAATTTTAAAATTTCCCTCTTAATCTCTTCATTAACCCACTAGTCATTCAGAAGCATATTGTTTAATTTCCACGTGTTTGTATAGTTTCCAATGTTCCTCTTGTTATTAATTTCTAGCTTGATTCCATTGTAGTTAGAGAAAATACTTAATACGTTTTAAACGTTTTTGAATTTGTTAAGAGTTGTTTTGTGGCCTAACATATGGTCTATCCTTGAGAATGATCCATGAGCTGAGGAGAAGAATGTGTATTCTACAGCTGTTGGATGAAACATTCTGTAAAAATATATATTAGGTCCATTTGGTCTATACTGCAGATTAAGTCCAATGTTTCTTTGCTGATTTTCTGTCTGGATAATCTGTCAAACACTGAAAGTGGGGTTCTGAGGTCTCCAATGATCATTTTATTGG
>NW_012153174.1:6342742-6357338 GCF_000956105.1 Propithecus coquereli
AACACTCAAAGTGGGGTTCTGAGGTCTCCAATGATTATTTTATTGGGGGTCTATCTCTCTCTTTAGTTCCGATAATGTTTGCTTTATATATCTGGGTTCTCTGACACTGGGTACATATATATAAGAATTATTATATCCTCTTGCTAAGTTGACCCCTTTATCATTATATAATAAGCTTCTTTGTCTCTTTGTCTCTTTTACAGTTTTGGTCTTGAAATCTATTTTATCTGATAGAAGTATAGCTACTCCTGCTCTTTTCTTTTCATTCCTATTTGCAGGGGACATTTTTTTCCATTCCTTTATTTTCAGTCTATGTGTCTTTATAGATGAAGTGTGTTTCTTATAGACAACATATAGTTTGGTCTTGCCTGTTTTATCCATTAAGCCACTCTATGTCTTTTGATTGTGGAATTCAGTGCATTCACATTCAATGTTGTTATTGATAGGTAAGAACCTACTACTGCCATATTGTTATCTGATTTCTGGTTGTTTTATGGTCCTATCTTTCTTTCTTCCCTCTTTCCTGTTTTCCTTTGTTAAAAGTGATTTACTTTTTGCTTTTTATTTTTTGTGTATCTGTTTAGGTTTTTTGATTTGAGTACATGAGGCTTGCAAAAAACATTTTATAACCAATTATTTCAAACATATGCCAACTGTGCTTACAAACAACAAGCAAAGAGAAACCTAACAGAAATTCTACATTTTAACTCCATTCCCTCCACTTTTTAACTTTTTGTAGTTTCCATCTATATCTTTTAATACTAACTCTCAAAAAGTTGCTGTAGTTATTTTTAAGTTTGTCTTTTAGTCTTTCTACTCAATATATAAGTGATTTATACACCACAATTACAACAATAGAATATTCTGTATTTGTGTACTTAGCGAGTTGTATACCTTAAGATCATTTCTTATTGTTCATTAATGTCATTTTATTTCACATTGAAGAACTCCTTTTAGCATTTCTCGTAGGACAGGACTGCTTAGCTCAGCATTTTCAACATGTTTTTGTTACATCAGTTTGGAGTATTGGTTTTAATTTCTATTTCTTCTGATACTTTGGTTTAAAGACCAAAATTGTTGAGGAATATACTTCATAAATTTTTGTAAATCCAAAGAGAAGACATGATCATTGTTTATACTAATTTTGATACTAATTTTTCAGTGCCATTCATCCACTGCAAAGTTTTTGGTTGAAATTCAGCTAGTAGTTATATCAATTAGTTGTTCTTAAAAATTAACAGAGAAGATGCTCAATTTTATAGTTTTAATAAACAGGCTCAACACCCACAGAAACTCTTCACTTGAGGTTTTTATAGAAGTTGGGATACTGTTTCTAAAATTTTTAAGTCTATAGGCACAAATATTTTTATAGGTAGCATCTACATTGTTTTAAGCAACTAATATAGAGGAGGAAATATTTCCAGATAACCCTTTTCAAAATTCTCTTTCTATGCCATGGGTTTCTTTTGAAAAGTAGTAAAATTTTACATCTCTTTTTTTAAAAAATGTCGCCTTACTCTTGAGAGAGTGATCAAATGCATTTAATTTTCTAAGAATTTGTGCTTGTTAGTATAATATTGATCTGTTATTTATAGTAGAAAATGTCTGCAACTTTGGAACGCCATTTTTTGTGAATAAAAAAAGTAACATCTTTAAGTTCAGACTCTTCCAAGTATTTTGTCATAAAGTAATAAATGAATCTTGCATTAAAGATATTTTAATGACCACTCCCCATTTCAATACAAAATATTATAAATATTCTACAATGTTTTAAAGGTCATATTTTAAAATTTAACCATATAGATAGATGTTGTCCTGTAGAACTTCATGTATTACTGATTTTAGCTTCTCTGCTGCAATAACTTGCCTATGAATAATTCAGAGAATAAATATTATGAGAGGTTCTAGATCTATAACTTTATCATGGTATCCCCTTTTTGAATTCAGGCCAAAGCAACTGCTTCATTAGTGATTACACTTACATCTTTCCACAAAATATGATTTGCATTAAAGGTATCATTTACTTCTTATATCTTTTCTGGTACCTCTTTCCTTTAGTGGCCCACAAAAAAAGGTATTTTTTTTTTTTTTTTTTTTGCATTTACTAATTTCTTCACAGGCTACTGAATATCACAGCTATAACACATTAAAAACATTTATATACTTCCCTCTATATAGTTTATATACTTCCAATCCAATAGTTTGCATTTGTCCAAAATTGGATAATTTATTCTAATATGTGCTTTTTAAACTTTAAGCAGTATTTTCTATGTGTATTCCAATACTATGTGTATTTGCTTACAAAAGAATACACTTTAGTTTATCTTCATCTTGTTATCCATTTGTCACTTTAACAATTTTAACAGGAAGAACAAATGTTTCTCAAACAGTATGTGGTTTTCTGTTTTCTACTATTAGTAAAAAAAAAAAAATCTCAAAATAAACTTTTAAACCTTTATTGTAAAATTTGGTGACATTCTATAAAATACAGATTGTGTCTTGCATAATTAAAACTTGGTAAAAATATGTTGACATTTGTTTTCATAATCTATATGCTTAATTTTTAAAAGCCTTCCACATATCGATGCCATGACTTCATACTACTTTTTGTTAGTATCAGAAAGTATCATATATTCTTTAACAAAATTTTTATTAAGGATAGTGGTTGTAAATCCATTTTCTGAATAGTCTTCTTCATAATTTAGGGGGTGTTGTTTTTTATTGGCATGACTTTGTGTCAAATTTCCATTTGCTTTTAGTAATACGGCCCACAAACACCTGGTACAGGAGTGTCAATGCTTTTATTTCCTATTGTGCCTGAGATTATCTTCCGTCATGGTTTTGTTGTGGGATTCCTTTTTACCTACTTGTCCATTTTGTTAGAGTCCATTTAATTGAAAGTAGATTATGAAATGTTCAATTTCTCTTAACTCTGCACGTATTATGAAATGCATATATGAGCACAGTGAGAGAAGAGTGCCCACCCTCACATATTCATCAAACTTAATTTCTTATTTTTTAATACTAAAAATAAAATGCTCATATTTTCTTCCCAGGATCCACTGGAGCGTGTCACAACTCCTTGATTGTGCATATTTTTGGTTGTTTTTTTGTTTCTTTTTGTTTTGAGAATACTGGTATTGCTGGCAAATCCAATGGCAGGGACTTTGAAACATTTTTCACTATGACAACCACGAGAATTCATTTTATATTGTGATCCTATTCACACACACTCCTAAATGAATAAAATATTATTAAGTAATACTATGTGTGATTCACTCTGATGTTTTTGTTATTTTATTCCATTACAGCGCCATTTTTAAAACAAGCTGGCTTTGACCTAAAGTTTGAACAAGAGGATCCTGTCATGTTCTGCACACCTGGGTTTCGTGGAGGCAGCCGTGCGGTGTAGCAGCAGGAGTAACTGTTTTGGAGTCAGATTGGTGTTTGGTCATCATTTAGTCTTTTGATGTTGAAAACCTTATTCAAAGTCTCCTATGCTCAGTTGCCACATCTATAAAATGAGACTAATTATACTTACCTTGTGATAAGAGAATGAAATGAAATAATATCCATAAAGCATCTAGTACACCTCTTGGCACATAGTGTATACTCAATAAATAAATGGTAATCATTGTTAGTAGTAGTATTATAATAAGGTTCCTGACTTTCTAACAAGAAATATGGGTGGGCAACGAGAAACCAGAAATGGTAACTACCCGGAGAAGAAAGAACAGTAAGAATTTAGAACTAAAAGGAAGACAGGAGAAGAGAGAAATGCCATTGCAAATTCCATTTATAATTTCTTAGCAAGGCTTTTTCAGGTGCTACTCACAGGAGCACATCATGTACAGTGGTAAGAATCTGCCTCTGTCCAGATTCTACTTCTATAACAGAATGCCAGGTAGCCCCAGATACATTCTCTCCTTAATCCTACAGTAGTCCTGTAAATGTATAAGCATATCCATTTCACCATGGAGGAAAGGAAGTCTCCAAGACATTAAGCTATTGCCTACAGGAGTGGTCGGAATCGTCCACAACTCCAAGGTCTAGGACATTAAGGCCACCCTCATGTTTTTGGAATTCGCATGCGCCAGTCAGGCGAGGAGGTAGTCCCCGCTGGCACCAGGGCAGCCGCTCCAAAGGTGCTGCATTGCGTCGCCGGAACCTGCTGCAATAGCCCTGCCCCTCGCTGTCTGGCTCTGTGTTTATTCCGACGCCGTCCCTAGGGCTGTAATAATGTTCTGCGCCTTGCTTGGGTTTCAGCAGTCTCACCCGGCAGACTGCATTTGCGAGTTCTCGGCCCTCTGATCTTCAAGCTGGACCCTCATTTTATAGATAAGCTTTGATTGTTACCTCCGTGGAACTTTTAAAGCTCCTGCCTTTCCCACAGTTTAGTTTCTTTTAAATGCAGCCTTTCTCCAAAATGATGTGCCTTTGAGTTTCTCAGTCCATTGCCCCATCAATATCTTATATTGACCTGATCCGTCAGTGACATTGCAAATTTATGTCTTATTAGTATTTTGTATAATTAGTATTAGTATAATATAGTATTAGTATAATTAGTGGCATTATAAAAAATTCCAGTCTAAAGTCCTGAGGTCCTATCTCACAGGAGATAGAGAGAGAGAGAGAGAGAGAAAGAGAGAGAGAGAGAGAGAGAGAATCTGATTTATTTGTAGTTTGTTATATGACGTGACTAATCTATCCTGTTTGCGAGTCGCTGTGGGACTCCTTCCACTCTGTTATGGTGTTAATTGCCAGTGATCACTTGTTCTTTTCATTCTTAGGGCAGTCTTTCTTTCTCTAGAACTACTGAGATTATTCAAAATATTCCATGTCTTGCCATCTCTACTTACAGAGAAAGAAAAATATATGTCAGTACTTTGTAAACAGATATATACTTGATAGGAAAAAATCGAATACCCAAATGTGTCAATACCCAATTAAAGATCATTAAAGTAAATGTCCTATTATATCTCCTTCCATTGTATTAAAACTAGCTCTTACATACTTTGTTTTTACTTTTCTCTTTTTGAGTATCATTATGAATTCATGGCTTTTCATAGACATATATTCAACTTTTTACTATTAATGATAATAGCTCTTCCTTACTGATGCTCAAACGTGCATGTCTTAGCTAGGTGCAGCAGCTTTAAGCTGACTCTGTCCTTTCAGCACCACCCTAGACATTTTTTAAAGTATCTTTGTTTACTTCCAACAGTAAGCTATTCCAGGAGCCTTTGGGTTTTTTTCTTATTTCTCGAAATGGAATTATCTACTCTCAAAGGAGTCTGGGTTCCTTTACCTGGAAAATAATCCTAGACAAGGATGTATATGGGAGGGTTTCACGTGAGTACTGCTGTTGGTCTAAGGATTCAGCCATTTTATTGAGAGGGCCAGAAAAAAGGGTTTTGTTTTTCAGATCCGAAGTTCATATGATATTTCCAAATTAACTCGAAAATTACTGAAGCATACTTTTAAAGATTTTGTTCTAATATAAAAGTTACAATTTGTCACATTAGTTATATTTTTAACTCCTTACCTATGAAATTATGAGATTCAGCTATGTGAAGATCTTCTATTACATTGACTGGAGAAATTGACTTCGTTTCATTGTCAATAAAAGTATCATAAAAGGGTGAAATGCACAGTAGTCCTCAAAGGTTTTGACCTGTTAATGATATGGTACATGTATTCATTTAAATGTAACAAATTAATAGGCAATACTAAACAGTATTTTGTATAGCTTAATTCCTTTCTTCAAACATAGCCCAGGTAATAGAAGAGAACTTTAATTATAGCACCATAAGATCAACATTGCAACCATACAGTGACACAAAACCAAAGTGAATAGAAAGGCATTATGAACAAGAACCCTTCCATAGTAGAATTCAAAGTATATTTGGTTGCTGGAATTTCTCTAAAAAAGTATGGTATCTGAGTAGTTTTGCTTCCTTTCAACACTCTTGCATGTAACATCACAAAACTCAGTCTCTGGAAAATGATTTCCAGAGCTAGACTGAATTACCAATGAGCCTGCCAAGATTCTCTGGCATTTGGGATTTGGCAGAATGTTGCAAAATAAGTTTTCTTAGACAATTCTGGTTTTGCTACAAACCCAAATGTCTAAGAAGTATTCCAAATGTTCCAACCATAGATTTCCCTATACATCTCTTGATTTTGTTATTCTTTATCTGCCTGGGTTAAATGGCAAATCACACCAGCTTGAGAAGAGATCTAACACTGTGTTTTCTTGTTTCAGTGAACTCTTTCAAATTCTCTTCAAAAAACTAATGTATGGTTAAAATTAATATTTTTAAAGTAAACCTATCAACTACGGATCATTTTTCAAATTTTCAGTTTTCTCTGCAGATTTTCCTCTCATTCCACAGTTAGTCCCATGGCCACAGGGACCACTGCTTGCCAGAGGGACTCCTAGACTCCACTGGCCACTCCTCTCCTCGTTTATCACATAGGGGCACCTATTTACTCCTAAACTTGGAAATAATAACGATTCATATGTATAAATATTGTTTATAGTGGGCAATGCAGAGAGAATTCTGTTACGTAAAAGGTTTTTCCCCTCCATATTGCATTGCATATTTGCTAGACTCAGAACACTTTATGCTCATGACAAGCATTTAAGTGCCAAATGAGTGGTAAAGACATTTTGTGTTAGCAGAGTTCAGGGAAGAGCAAAATGAGCATGTGCACAGGAACATGGGGGGGACTTTCAGAAGAGGTAGGGCTTGCAGGTCCCCTGAGAGAGAAACGCATTGAAGAGATGGGGAGTAGCACTGCCAATGAGTGTGGCATATCAAGGAGGCATCAGGAAGCGGGCAGGGTAGTGTGAGAGGTCCAAGAACACTGGGAAAATTATGGAGGGCTGGGAAGGGCGGGCTCAGGCCAATAAAAGAGCTAAGGCCGTCAGGTGCTTCCTAGTGCCAGTCCCTCTGCCACACACTAGAGCTCAGTGTCTTCTCAGTCCACCCCAGGAGGGAGGCATGATCGATAGGAAAACTGAGGCAGAGAGAATGAGCAGCTTGAGGGGCATCACCAGTTCACTTGTTTTCATTCTTTTTGCTCCATTTCCCTAAAACAATTCTGAAAAAGTAATATCTCACATATTTTTAAATCAACATGGAAATTTATTTTTCATTTTGATTATATCAAATAATTAAAATGAGTTCTTTTCATTAGGAGCTGGAAATTTATCAACATTTTATAAGCTGAAGCATCTATAATAGAAATTTGTATTTTATAACATGATTTGATGAAATAGGTTTAAATGAACTTGTATGAATAGTAAGCACACTGATGTGGAAAAGATTCATATAAAATTTTTATTTATGGGTTTTATCTAATATGTCTTAAAAGCTTTTGCTAGTCTTGGACAATTAGGCAAATCTAGACTGTAGTTGGAAACTTGCTTTTATAAGGGAAACTACTGGGTTTTTTTGCCTAATCAAAAAAATACTGAGATTCAAATAACAAGACTGATATTACTTTCAGTGAGAGAAGGTGGACAAACCTCTTTCTTTATGATTGTTTCACCAAGAACCAGTCATCCGGTTGAAATACAAAAAAGTGGGTATATTTACTTCCTGGGAACATGATGACACTTCTTTAAAACATACACTTTTGACTTTCTAATGGAATTAATATGTCAAATAAGTTACTTAAAAAATCAAAACGAATGAAAAATAAACTCTGCAAGCAAATCAGGCAGTTTATTTTGGTGAAATCAGTAATTTTGGTCTAAATCACCTGTGATTTTCAGCATCACACTTCAACAGGTTGCTCTGACATCATCCGTACAACTTGTTATCAAAGGTGTGCATCTCGGTATTGCTAACTGGAATGCACCAAGGGTCCAGAATAGGGTATACGACTAGATACAGTTGGCTTGTTTTCCCACTTGACACTTAAGTTCTTACCAACAAGAAAGAATTATATGGCTGCAGCATATTTAACACCACTCTCTATTTAGAACTGCTTTATTCTGAAAGATAAAAGATTTATGATGATGCATCCACTGATATGCTCTGTTGATTGCTAATTCTAAATGTGCTTAGTGTTTCTGGATGTATCAAAGACTGCTAGTTGCCTCCCTATTATTTTCCAACATTCCCTAATTTTGCTTAGCGTGGCAATATGCCCAGCTAAATATTAATATTTACATTCTCTGATCTTCTTTCCAACTCAAGGATTCTCAGAGCTCACAGTTCTGGCTGAAGAGATACAATCACAAGCCACTGGAGCAGGGGTGGCTGCTAGGGAAGCTCTGGAACTACAGCAGACCAGCTGGCGTGGCCGCCTCTTTGCCCCTTTGCCTTTCCCTGTGTCCTGCTGGAAACTGATGATGGCGGATGGCAGAGCGCCGATATCTTTCTTCAGGGCATGAGACTGTGCTTCTCACCCTAAAGGTGGTGGAACCAAGAACTATAGAGAAGCTGGGGACCTAATTACTTTGTAGAACCACCACCTGAGCCTTGGGCCACCTACTGGAGACTTACAGTAGGTGAGAGAAAAAGAATCTTCTTTTTTGGTTAAGCCAAACTCAATTCTGAACGGTTGCACTGGATACCTTGCTACGTTTACCAATGTAAAATAGGAAAATTAAAAGCTAAAAGCATGACATTAGAGCCTTTCCATTTTTAATGTAAAATGGTATTATATCACAAATATTTACATCATGAAAAATCTGAAAAAAGCCATGCAAAAGAAATACAATGTATAAAAATAAAAGCATGTAAGAAGCCAGTTTTTATATAAGTCAAATGATAGCCAATGGCTACTATCACTGCCCCCATTTGATGGAAATCCTACTAGGGAGAATGATTCTTTACATTAGATGGTAAATAATTAAGTCTTTGATTTCTAAACTATACATGGCCAAAAAAGGGAAATATCTCTTCCCCATAAAAAATGACATTATCTGCCAAAATCTTGGAGGTGAATGCCAAAAACTAGATGAGTCAAAAAATTTGCTGGCATCAATAAATGTACAAGTTTTTAAATTAATCACATTCTTTGAAAAATGTTTATGATATACCCTTACTGCTTGTGATCCCTATGAGTGTGACTATACTATTAAAGCCAAGAACCTACAGAGTACTTGAAACATAAAGCTAGATTCTGAAACTGAAGGGGCATGATCTCAATATATCAGCCTGGACTAATAGTGATACATTTTCCTCACCTGGGGTATCACCCTCCCCAGAGTAACCAATGTACGCAAACAGCTTACTATTATTGTTTAATTGTCAAGAAAGTACTCCTAGGAGACAGAAACTAAAATTCTCTGATGTGGATGAACAATTAAAAGGTACACTTGGATTGCAGTAGAAGCATCACTCTTTCCACACACTTTCCTCTGCCATGTTCCTGGACTTGGGCATCAATACAATAATGTCTCAAAGGCCTTTTAACTATTGAATCAATGCTTTGTATAAACACCTTCTTACACCGATATTCAATACACAAACCAGAATGAAAGCAGAGTAATGAATGGAAGATACGGAGCTAGAGAAAGGGAGAATTTCATGTGTCACATACACAAACCCTCCGAGCTAATATTTTATTTGGCTTTTATAGGTGAAATAACTGAAAGATAATCTCAGGAAAAATGAGATTCTGTCTCCTCTGTATTTCTCACCTTTGGAGGTATATTAACATGCATCATAAAACAGCAGGTGGAGACTCATTCACACAAAAATTTCTTGAGTGCCAAGTAGAACTAAGACACTATGGGGAATGCCAGGTATATTTCTTGCTCGTGGTGTTCCAATCACTGTTGAATTTTGATTATGGATAAACTGGATTTTTAAAAATACTATTGACATTGGTACAACTAGTATTTTGATTTATGTTTTGTAATGTTGAGGCAGGTTGAGGCAAAGTGTGCATCTTGAAGTCACACAAAGCAAATATCTTCAGGCAGTGGCATGTGTTATGGTTATATACCAGCCTACATTTGGACGCAAAACCTACCAATCTAAGCTAATTCTAAATTGAAATAGAAATTAATACACAGAAATAATATTTTCTTTGGGGCTCCATTCTTTCATATCTCAAAATGTAAAATGTAGGCAGGGTCAGTCCAGGAGTCTGGAAAGCATAACAAGGAGTTTGAGAATTGCAGCTGCTTCCACCATGTTTCTCCCTTCCTGATTTGTCATTCAAAAGTGAATACAACAAATGTCCTCTACTCTTTCTTCAGTGAACGCTGACACTTTCTACTAAGGAAAGCCATTGAGAATTATAAGACTATCACCCTAAACCTCCTAATTTAAAAGATTATAAACTTTAAGATTATGAATTCTCTTTGAGAATTACACCCCTCCCCTACCCCCACCACTTTCTTTGAGAAATAAAGGTTAATTGTAATTAACTTAAATAATACTACATTAAAATCTACTAATAAACCTGAAATGTTTTATTTTCTCAAAGGAGGGCTAGAATTTCTTGAAAATAACAATAATAATAAGGATTAGACACAGAAGAGTTTATAGAAATGAATGTAGTTCTATTTTAATATGTTTTTATTTCATTATGTTAGAGAGAAAAGAATTAAATTCTGCTTTTTATTACTGAAGAACAATAAGGAATTAATCGGAGTAATTCAGGAAGTTATTATAAAATAGTAGCTCTTCATTAAATGTCCCTAATGTATTTAACATATCACAAAGTGATGTGGTCAGCCTAGAGGTAATTATTTTACATTTCAAAACACTACACCTCTTTTTAAACTCCAGGATGCAAGATGAACTGCTGCAGCCTGCCAAGCTGCACTGTTCCAACTCTGAAAATATCCACCTGTAATTAAAGAACAAGCACACAGGGAATGCTAAATGAACGGTGTAACATTTAGTGCACCAATTGATTAAAAACATGTCTTTCACTCCCCTTTTCAGCAGCTTGTGAATATTTTTGCATGAATTTAACTTGCATTGATTTCTCTTAAATTCTTAAAAATGCAACCCTGACACAGTTCAAATACTCCTATTATTTTCGAAGTCTTTCAGAACCTTTTATAGCTGAAGAAACTAAAGGGCAGGGAGTCTAAGTGATTTGCTCCTGGTACAGACCTGGCGAGTGGCCAGCCGGGATGGGAACTCAGGTTCCCTGAGTCTCAGTCAGGTTCTCTCAACTCCACTGCTATGAGAGGTACTGAGGAATTTTAAGCACTGCCACTGTCGATGATATACAGTGTTTTCAAAAGCTTCCATTCTCAGTTTAAAGTTCCACTAAGCATATCATTGCTTGTCAGCTGTTGGGACATACATACTAAATAAGATGACACATGATAGCTTGTGGAGGAAGACAGGCAGTGTATTTTAAAGGAGAACTAGAAGCCCCATCAATTATTATAGCTTCTAAATACTCAGCATTCAGCCTGCATGAGCTCTAGGGCTATGGAAAGTGGTTTAGAATTGATTTTAAGTCTCAGTAGCTGAGAACAAGCATGCAAAGGGTACAGAAAGAAATCAAAACTTGGGTAACCACTTAATCTTATCATAATAAGGATATATGAGAAAGGAAAAAAAGTAATGTTTTTCCTGGAGGTATTTTTCTTCAGAAGCACAGAACTAAAAACTGGTAGAAGATCAATTAGTAATCAAGTGCATTATAGAAGATAAAGAGAAAATGTAGGAAGACCCAGTAATCCTAGGGTGAAAGCTCCTGAATTACTACTAATATTCTATCTCAGCCAAATAAAGAATCTGATATTTTTACATTTTTTCCATTTTCAAGGCAAGCAGAGTAATTATTTGTCTCTACTCAATTTTCTAGTTATATTAACTAATAGGTCCATACACAAGAAAAATTTACTTATAAATTTTGGTCAAAGACAAAGGTTTCACATTCTTATCTTTCCATTACTAGTTCATAATGGAAATTGAATTGTTTGGGATTAAATAAAATGGTGAATTTTTAAGCATTACTGTTTTTGTGCCGAATTTGTCTCTCATTCCAGCAATTCCAATGTTCAATGGACCCATCCACAACCCTTTGCCCTGCTCTAGTCCAGTGGTCTTCACTCCCCTCCACTTCCCACCATCATGGACAAACTCTGGGCTTAGTCATCAGGAGAGTTCTCCAACCTCTGAGATCTCAAGTGGTCAGAGCTCATTTTCTCACTACAGGCCAAACACAGCCAGCTGTTCATTTTTCACTCCCACTACATCTGTTCATTCACGTTATTTGCCACCTTAATTTTTTTCTATTAACTTTTAATCAGTTCTACTGGTCTCCCATTATTCCTTAACTAACCTAGATCATAATGCCAGTTACTTGGATATTTCTCTCCCCATCACTCTCATTTTCAGTTCTTGTTTGTCCTTCTGCTGTACCTGTTCTATCAATTCAATGTCAAGACTAAAAAATACCTCCTCTGTGCCTGTACTTCCTTTTTCTCTTCTGTGAATTACCTGGTCATATCCATTAACCATTTACCTATCAGCGTTTTTGTATTTCTTATAGGGATACTAATATCTTATTTGTTATATGAATTATGTAAGTTTAATCTACATATTCATATTTTATCTATATGGATTGCAAGTATCGTCTCTCAGGTTATTCTCTTTTAATTCAAATATGTTGTATTTTATTATACAGAAATTTTAAATTTTAATATATTCAAATTTTTTAATCTTTGTGTCTTGATCAAGGTAACTTTCCTTACCATGAAATAAGAATATTCACTTGTATTTTCTTCTAATACTTCTAAAGTTTTATATTTTACATTTTATAATTTCACAGAAGTAAAATTAATTTTGTGTATGGTGTGTTAAAAGATAAGCTTTAGATAAATTAAATTTAGTAGAGTTTATAATCTGAGTAAAGAGCAATTCATGAATTGGGCAGCACTCAGAACCAGAAGAGGTTCAGAAAGTTCCCCTCAGCAGTGTGAGTGGCAAGATTTTATAAGTCAAGGCTGGAAGCAAAGTAGAGAAATCACCTGATTGGCTGCAGTTAGGCATTTGACTTAATGGGGCATGGTGTGATAGTTGGCTGCCTGTCATTGGCTGAAGCTCAGCTGTTTGTGATTGGCTGAAACGCAGCTATTTGTTACAACAAATATATTCTTAAGTTAGGTTTGGGGTTGTTTAGGAACTGAGTTAAGTTATAGTTTGTTACAAAGAAACTCATAGTACTAGTACAGAGATAGTCTCAGGCTAATGGGCTCCTGCTTATTGCATTTAACAGGTATTAGGTAGAGATCAGATTTTATCTTCTTTAAGATTGTTAATCAACTGTCCCACTTGTTGAAAGTTAATCCACAACCACTAATCTGTGATGTCGCTTCTCTCACATTCTTGGGTTTATTTCTGGGCCCTTTATTTTGCCTCATTTCTTTTGGTTAAACCTGTGTTTACACTATGTAGTCTTATGTAGTCTATGTAGTCTATGTAGTCTATGTAGTAGAGCTTATTAATAAGCTCTAAAATGAATGTTGTTATCTAGGAAGGCTGTTCTCAGATGTCCTCCAATATTTTCTTAGCTATTCTCAGTCTTCATTTATTTTGCATGAATTCTAGAATCAACTGGCCAAGTTCTACAAAGAGAAAAAAAAGAAAGGAAAACAGATGGAAGGAATGGAGGGAGGATGAGAGGGATGGAGGAACAAAAGGAAGAAGGAAAGAAAGAGAAAGATAGATGTACAGTCTTATTGGTATTTTATTAAAATCAGAGTTAATTATTCAGATTAATATGACTATTAATTTATCTCACCTATGAATATGGTATTATATTAGTCTCCATATATTTAAGCATAATTTTGTATTTCTAAATAGTTTTATTATTCTTCACATCTTCTATAGGATTTATTGTATAACCTTATAATTTTTTCCTTTGATTTAGTATATTTTCTAATTAATAGTTGCTGACAAATAAGAATGTGCTTGATCTTTATATAAGAACTTTAAATTCAGTGTGATTTCTAAACTTTCTTACTTGTTTGTGTAATTTTCTTGGACTTTCTATACAGATAATCATGTTTGTGAATAAAGACAATTTTATTTTTTTCTATTGTGATATAGATTCTTTTAATTTTTTTTTCCTTTTGTTATTGTTTACTATAGACTTTCGGTAGATACCTTTTATCAAATTAAGGAAGTTCCTTTGTTTTCCTAGTTTGCAAAAGGTTTGTTGTTGTTGTATTAACATTAGTGTATGTTGAATTTTATTGAGCCTGTTGCAGAACCTTTTGAAATAATTATGTAGAGAAGTCTGTGTTTGACATTGATTCTCTATCAGCTCAATAACTTCAGTTGCCCTCATTGCCAACCAAATGAGAAACAAAAATGTTCTAAATTCCCCAGTAATGTCAACATCGGCTTCTATTCCTACTCCACAATGAGCTACTCATAGTGAGAGACTAAAGGATTTTATAGCTATCCAAAAACCCCAATATAGGAAGCTGCATTAAATATTCTTCTTGACCTTGGACCTTCCTAGCTACCTCTGTCTAGCTAGATGACTCGACTAAAGTCTCCAACAAGGTGTCCTAAAATATACATTCTCTCTTTTGATAAAAGATTCCCAAAGAATGTCATCAAAATTTATTTCTTTGCAGAGAAATTTATTT
>NW_012153174.1:6357563-6375420 GCF_000956105.1 Propithecus coquereli
CTTCTTGGGTTTTAAAAATTATTTTCTGATTTTTCTTTATTATTTTCTTCCCTCAGCTTTCTTTGAATTTGCAATGCTTTTTTTTTTTCTAACCTTTTAAGTTTACATAGTTCCCCTTCCATTTATTTTCTGGCCAAAGGCATGTCTACTTTATTAATTATTTCACAGAACTAGCTTTTGGTTTTACTGATGCCATTTACTACTTCTTGGGTTTTAAAAATTATTTTCTGATTTTTCTTTATTATTTTCTTCCCTCAGCTTTCTTTGAATTTGCAATGCTTTTTTTTTTTCTAACCTCTTGAATTGAATGATAAGGTCATTTGTTTTTAATCTTTCTTCCTTTTCAAAATTTACACTCAGGACAATTTATTTTCTTCAAAGGAAATTTTGTTACATCTAAAAATATTTCATGCATGTACTGTGTTATATTGTTTAGTTTTTCATACTTCATAATTTTCATTGTGTTTTGGATCCACAAATTATTTATGCATGTTTTTAAATATCCATACATTTGGTTTAGATCTATTTTGTTTTGTTTTGCTTTTGAATGCTAATCTTACTACATTTTGGTAACAGAGTGTTTTTAGCATTCTGCTGCATTCTCATAATTTCCTCAGCTTTGTCTTCCAGAAACATTGACTAAATTTCAGTGAGTGTATTTTTTATTTATTATAAATCCTGTGTGCCCAGTTATGAGCATCTTCCCATTGAGGAGCTTATCAGGGCTTTTCTGAAGCCAGGAGGGAACCCATTTTCAGCTCTTTAGTTCAGTGTGTGTGAGAGAGAGAGAGAGAGAGAAAGGGAATAGGGAGAGAGCAAAAGAGGGAGGGAAGGAGAATGTAGACCCTACACACTGTTGTAGCAGATGTACTTTTTAATTTATCCCCCACGAAGAGGCCCTAGCAGAGACAAGGTCTTTTTCTTTCTTTCCTGGTGCTAATTCCCAGGCACTGGGCAGAATGATGCTAAGAGGGGTGACGCTTTCCACTGCAGGCCATGCTGGGGGGCTGTCCTCTTCCTGGGCCCAGGCCCATCTCCTGTCCCACCATAGCCTCTCAAGGCTGGTGCTCACAGCCTTTCTTCGTGCCTCGCATTTCTCAGTGTCTGCTCAGAGGCCGTGTGCATGTGGGAGGAGGAGATGCATTCACTCATCTGCCTTAGGGCCACAGCTGAAGGGTTTCCTAACTCCTCCCTTCTGGGCTTTTTCACCTAAACTCAAAGTTCTTTCTTTTTAAAATAAAACAAACACCCACTAAACCTCTGTGCCCTGTTCTAGCTATGATCTTCACTTTCTTCCCTCCTCTTCTCAGTTGAGGTACAAATATATACCTATTAGGTCTCCTTGAAATAGTCCTCATAGCAGACCTTCTTTTTCTTGCTCCTTTTCCCTGAAAACAGGACTCCACACTGCCCCCCTCCCCACTCCAGAAACAATCACTTAACTCCTACTGCTCAACTTCTCTGCAATAGTGACTCATTATCACCGCAGAATAAAGTCCCCGCTCCTTAAAAGGACTCAAGAGGCCCTAGACCAGCCTTCTGCCTTTATTGTCTTGTGTGTCACCATCCCTTTCTTAAAAACTCCAGGAGTTCCATAACACTCCTAGAGTGTTCAAAGCGCAATGTGACTTCATGCCTCTTTGCTTTTGCAGGTTGTGTTCTCTCCACTAAAATGATTTCTCTTTACCTGCATGGAAAACTTCCAATCAAACTTCAAAACCAAGCTCAGAGATTTTCTCCTCGGTGGATCCTTCTCTACTTGCCCCCAGTACAAGTAATCTCTCTCTTCTATTGCATTATCTGGTTAAATGGTTCATCTAGTATTAAATTTACCATACAATACTGAAAGATATTTGTTCGTATCCATTATACCATATGTTCTTGTTGAGGTGGGACTAATAGTTTGTCAATAAATTCTAGATAGGTAGTACATTGCCTGGCACTTGCAAGCACTCAGTATATGCTCATAAACATTCAATGGGATGTTATGACTAGGTAAAGAAGTCCCTCAGTATCCATGGGCAGTTGGTTCCAGGACCCTGGTGGATGCCAAATTCAAGGATGCTCAAGTCCCTGATATAAAGTGGTATAGTATTTGCATATAACCTACATGCATCCTCCCCTTATACTTTAAATCATCTCTAGATTACTTATAATATATAATACAATGTAAATGCTATGTAAAGAGTTGCTATACTATACTGTTTTTTAAATTTTTCCTATTTTTATTTTATTTTTATTGGTTTTGTTTTTGTATATTTTCAGTTATGGCTGGTTGAATCCATGGATGCAGAACCTGCAGATATGGAAGGCCAACTGTATCTTGGTTTTATAGTAAAAATTCATAAATATTCTTATGAAATAAAAATTGATTTTTAATTATCATATACGTGAATATAAAGGTAATGAATGAATGAAGAATTTGGCATTGGAAATCTAAGATCTTGGAATATCACATGTTTCCCAACATCACTGCCAATCACTGTCGAATGACTGGGGTTACGTAACAGCTCTGGCCAAGGACCTCACACCAAACCACAAGAAAGCACAGCCACTCTTGGGTGTTTGAACCATAAAGTTATAAATGACATCAGCAGTACCTATGAATTTAGATGTTCCAGGGCATTTGGTTGAAGACAGATGTCTGTTAAATAATGTCAGCTTTGATCTGTACAAATCTGGGATGTTAGCTTTTACCTGCTTGATAATGTTCTGCATCTTTCCTGGACCTGCATTAATTCTCCCTGAATCATTCTTTTTCATCTCTGGATCTTCTTTATGTTTTTAACTGCTTTTTCTCCATTCGTATCTCTTTTCATCACTTTGTATAAACTGTTGCTCAGTTTACACAAAATAGTAGTCAATATATGTTATTTTGAACCAAAAAACACATAAAAATGTTTTCACCTATAAGAGAATATGAATTAATGTATTGTTTTAAATGTAAAGGTATAGGTTAATTCAAGGTATTAAATATTCCACATGGATTAAAACCATCTAAGAAATAATTTATTGCTGTCATTACAATGCCCTGATAATAATGGTGCCTGAAGTATTTTCATGGTGCTTTACAGTATACAAATGTTTTTAATAGACTTTATGTACTTGTAGACAATAGGATGGAAGGCAGATGGTGTCGTCTCTCTTGCATGGTTGGGGAAGCGGAGGCCTGAGCATACGGCCCCTCAGCAGTACATCTGGTCTGGGACCCAGGATCTAGGATCCCGGGTTAACTCTAGTGCAATGTCCTTCTCATGTTCGTCTCATGTAAGGATTACAGTGCAAACAGAAATGACAGAGACCTTGCTTGCAGCGTAGGGTAGAAAATAAAAATGATCCCACTGCATAGTATGACATAATGCAATGTTGCGCAAACTTTGGTCATGTATGCATCTCTATAAAAGTCAAAACCAGCTGGGCACAGTGGCTCATGCCTGTAATCCCAGCAATTTGGGCAGCCGAGGTGGTAGGATCCCTTGAGGCCAGGAGTTTGAGACCAGCCTAGGCAACATAGAGAACCATGTCTCTATAAAAAAATTAAAAATTAGCTGGGTGGGGTGATACACAATAGAGCAAGACCCTGTCTCTTAAAAAAAAAAAAAGTCAAAACCAAACAATAACAAAAACAAAATCCTTATGGACTCCTAAATTCATTACATTTATTATAATATAATGTTCCTTAAACATGTACACATAAAATATAAATTGCTTATGCTCCTGGTTCTATTACTCTCCACCAAAAATAAATTTACAAATTAAATGAAAATAACACTAAAAGGCAAGAAACCTCAAATTATCCACATGCATTTAATGGGATTGATAATGCTGCTTTCTAAATATAAATCACAACTTCCAAGAGTACCAACTGTTGGGTGCAGGTTCTTTTCAGTTTGACATAGTTATATTACCACATATCCTTGCCCTTTCAAGCTACTATAACAAAATGCCATAGACTGGGTGGCTTATAAAAAACAGAAATTTATTTCCCATGGTTCTAGAGGCTGGGAAGTCCAAGATCAGAGCACTGGCGGATTCAGTGTCTGGTGAGGGCCAGTATTCTGGTTCATAGACAGTGTACCTTCTTGCTATTCCTTAGGCCTATGTTATGAGAATGCTAATCCTGTTTATGAAGGCTCTGCCCTCATGACCTAATCACCTCCCCAAATGCCTCACCTTATAATACCATCAACTTGGGAGGTAGAGCTTCAACATACAAACTTTGGGGGAGCACAAACATTCAGATCATAGCACCATGTATCACGTGAAAAGTCAATTACCCTCAACTTTAATCAATTAATATAACCTTCATATCAACCCATAAAGCCATTTTTCCTTTACTTGACCCAACCACATCACCTATATATTAAGTCCACCCCTGAGATTTTTCATCTGGCAAGCATAAATAAATTAGTTCTACTGCTATCAACACATTTTTAAACACAGGCATACATGCTGTGTATATCCTAAAATAATGTGATAGTGCTTGGTTATAAATTAGTCCTCCATATAATAATTATAGAATACCCTTATATTAATTTTTCTGGTTATGATCAATATGTAAATATAATTTAAAATGTACCATAGCAAACTCCCAAGTTCCCCTACAATATACCTACTAACCCTCAGACACCCACAGGCAATAGTTTGAGAAGAGCTAATATAGTGGGAAACTATTCTGTTTTAAACTGAACTGAACTTAATATCCCACCAGAACAACCATAAAATAGGACTAGATGAGGCAACAAGTAGTGAGAACCGAAATTCCCCAGAGAGGGAGAAGCAATGAGCAAGGCAAGCCCCTTATTCCTTGTTCTCCACCTGGGACCATTTTTTAACAGGGTGAAAGGGTGGAGTCCATGCCACACAAGGTGTCTGCTGAGCTGTGGAAGCAGAGGTCAGTGTCCTGTGCAGCTAAAGAGGCTGGAATCTACAGAGCAGGACACGAAAAGGAGAGAGCTGCATGCAGCTGACCCCAGAATCTGCAAGCTGAGCATCTGAGTCTTTGGCTGAGGTCTGGGCTGCACATGCACAGGCCAGAGCTCCCCAAGACCAGAAGAGGGAGGCTTCCGCAGGATAAAGATCAGGATAGAGGTACTGCAGGTTGCTAAATTCATCCGCTAAAAGGCAAGTTCAAGGAGCTCAGTTGAAATCCAGGCATGAAACTTGCACCAGAAATTCAAGTCCAAGAAACTTTGGTGTCATGACTTACAAATGAGATTTGAGATAAAATGAATGGACTTCACTATTTGAGAATAGCTAATAATATTGGTACCTTGTTATGGGTAGGAACTTCCTTGAATTTTTGAATAAATATTTTTGTTTTATGAGCTATTTTTAAGCCTCTGCTATTTTAATTGCAATGGATATTGCAGTCTTTAATTTATGTAATGGGTTTTGAAACCAGAGAGAACTTAATGAATTAGAGTCAGCTCCGTCCGACCTCTGGTGTCACATTGTGTCTCACTTTACATGCGACCAGGGAAAATGAAGCCTGAACAGAACCAAAATGTCCCTTCCCTCTAGACACATTAGGCTTCTACTTCACTTTAACTGTATCTATATCCAGCAGATAACTTATCAGCAAAGAAAAAATGTATTATGAAGTAAAGTCATCCCTTTTGATGTGAACTTTTGGCTTCTCTCTCTTTGCATGTTACAATTTGGTCAAAGATGACTTCAACATCCCAGAAGGATTTCACATCCACAAGATGTCTATCGAGCTCCTGGCCTTAAAGGCTTATTTAAACAGGAAAAAAAAAAAATGAAAGAAAAATCTGGATTTCATTATTTTCTTCCTGAACCTTTAGTTTATAGGTAAAGCATTTTCATTTAGTAACACAAGACAGCCTTGTTTTTCCAGCCTGGTGAGACAGCAGATTTGAGCAGAAGAGTCCCTTTCAGGGTGGGTCTTCTGAATTTTTAAGCCAAAAGAACAGAGGTAGCCGTGCACCACATAATGATGTCCATGGCAGGTCAATGGCGAACTGCACATACAGTGGTAGTCCCATAAGATTATAATATCGTATTTTTACTGTATCTTTTCTGTGTTTATATATACAAGTACCATTGTGTTACAACTGCCTACAGTATTCAGTAAAGGTGTGTAGTCTGGCAGCAATAGGCTATATCACATAGCCTAGATGTGCAGTAGGTTGTAGCATCCAGGTTAGTGTACGTGCACTCTGTGATGTTTGCACAAGTATGAAATCTCCTAGCAGCACATTTCTCAGAACATATTCCCATCGTTAAGCAACATATGACTGTATTTAGAAATGATACTAAAACACTTCATTTAAACTGGCAACTGGCCATGCTGATGGGAGCACAGGGAAAGTATGTGACACAGAGATAAACTGAAGTCACACAGAAGAGAAAGAATATTTTCAGAGAGCTTGTTCTTAAAGAAAGTGAAATCTTTGAATTCCAAAAACCATGATACGAAAAAAGGAAAAAGTACACACACATATATGCATATATGCATACGTGTGTGGGGGGCTATGTATGCATATGGAGAGAGAGACAGATGGAAATGTTTTCCCACATATTAAATTTCTGTGTCCTTCTCACTCTGTTGAGAGAGGGCATGATGACTCCCAAAGAGAACGCACCTCTAAGCCAGTGACTGTATTGTTGTTCTAGTTTCCCACATGCTGCCACCATGGTGAAGGAAAGGGACAGAGAATAAGTCCTTTTCAGAAAACACTCAGTTATCTTTCTTTAAGAGGGAGAAGTGTGAGTAATTTCATAACATGTGAAGATTGCAGAATAACCAGCCCTTTTGAATTTTGAATTAAAATATGGCTGCTGCCAACTGGCCAGTGGTCCCCTAAAGATGCTCAGGTTATCTACCTTTAGGAGAACAGGCAGATATTTATTGAGAAGGGGGTGTTGGCCTTTAAGCTTGCATTTCTGAAGGAAGAGCTGTCAGGCCTGAGAGTTGTGGGGAAAAGGAGAGGAGGGAGTCAGGGTTCTAGACTGTAGCCTGTGCCCACGCCCTGCATGACTTTGAATTTCAGGCTCAGCTTACCCTCACGGATAGCAGTGTGTGGGCTCAAGGATAGGACAGCTGCAAATGGACACTGCCTAGCTCCAGGACAGGGGCGGAACAGGGCAGTTGGCCCAGCCACACTCTGCCCACGTCAATATTCTCCTGTGCCTTCAGCATCCCACTACAAGGGTGTCCCCAGCCATTCACAACTGATCTCCCTCAGTGGTCCCTGTCAACCACATGAGAGAGGTATCTTCAGGCCAGCCTTGCTGTCCCAGCAGCACAGCCCAGGCCATGAAGCAGGAAGCGCTGCCCCTTCGTTTTCCTGGTCTGTAGCCAAGCACTCTGGGCTCAGGGTGGATTCGTGCTCCTTCACCTGTTACCTGGGGAAGGAGATGCCTGGGTCCCTTGCCACATGCCATAAAGTCAATGCGTGCTTCTCTACCATGGAACAACTTACATGCACTTTCCACGTTATCTTGTTCGAGAGCAGCAGTTTTGTCAAGTGACAAGGCAAAGAGTAGTATCCCATTTTATAGATAAAGAAAATCAGATGTAATGATGTGAGGTGACTCCCTAAGGTGGCACAGCTAATAAACAACACAACCGGAACTCAGACCCAGTGCTTTAAACCAGCCCTCCATGACATGTCACTTTTCAATGTTTGCTCCCAAACCTCCTCCATCCCCAGCCATGGTTCTCCATAGAGTTGACCCAACTTGCCAAACAGTTTCAGTCTCCCAAACCAAACTAAGCTGTGTGAGTAAATAAGAACTTGTTTCTGTTCTCCAGTGTGATTGTCACTCAAGGGATGCAGACACAAGCCAGCAGAGAGAACGCTGCACATGGCTTCCTCCAGCTGAGAACTGGCTCCCAACTGCCTCCTTGCCCTGCTCCCCTTCAGGCTGCCCTGCACCCCAAAGCCCCATGTTCACCAGCCCACCGCCCTCTCCAGTGTCTTCAAGGGCTCTGCTGTGCTATTAGCAAAGTTAAGATTTTAAAAACAACTTGCCTCATCTTGTTGGGATCATCAAGGTTGCATCCTAACCTTAAATATAACCAAATTTGTAGTGTTCGAGTAACAATAAATGGAGTTTAAATAATCACGTTGATGTAAAAATAATTTAAAATTTAAAAATGGAAACTAAGGAAAATATTTGGAACTTATCTCACAGAAAAGGTTATATATATCCCTTAAATATATAAAGAGTATCTAAAAATGGGGGGGGAAGGGCAATGGTACTACAGAAAAATGGGCTGAAAAATGGTCACACAGATTAAAAAATAGAAGTGGTTCCCTATGAAAAGATGCTCAGCCTTGTGCATGATAAGAAAATATAAATCAAAACTACATGGAGATATTATTTTAACTATAATTTCCACATGTTTATTATAACTGTGTTGGCAAAGGGGCCCGTGTCTTATCTTTCCAAAGAGATTGTACCCACACAGAAGGCAGGAGCCATGTTTTATATTTCTATATTTCAGTAGCATCTGAATACATATCTGATTAATAAATATCAGAGGAGCTAATGCTGTGGACACTACTAATTAATGATAATTTGTAACTCTTCAAAGTTACCACAGTCTCCAGAACTAGAAAAAGGCCATAGATGGAGGGGTGCCAGTGGAAAAAAGCACTTATTTTCTCTGCTGAGGGTGACTCTATTGCACTGGAGTGGAACATACAGTCATCTTCTTACCCGGGTCCAATTTTGAAAAGAAAAAAAAAAAAAACAGTGGCAATTCACAAGGCTATTGTGCCATTTTCAGTCTTTTTCTGGCAGTACTCTGGAACATTCAGAGAAAGCTCTTTAGAATTCTGTGACCATGTGCCTAAGTCATAGTATTTCACCCCCTCCTCAAGGATATCACAGATTAGTGTAGATCACAAAGTGATTTTTAATCAACACAGTGAAAACAAAGGCTTAAAGCAAGACACGTTTGAAAGTGGTTGTGTGTAATTCCTGTGAGAGGATGATGCCTGACTGGGCAGCTTGTCAAAATAAATTGGGGAGGGGCAGAGCTAAGGACAAAACAAGACCCTGTCAATTGTTCGGGTTTGCAGGTGATAGGAAAAATGTCTCCAGGATATTTACTTTCAAATGTCTTCCTGAGGCTCTTTTAATAAGCTTTCCATATTGAATGATACAATGAAAGGGTTCAATTCCAAATATTATGACATTTTATGTAGTCATTATTTAAAATACTTCTAAAATGCCAAAAAGAGCATAATGCTAATGGGAAAAAAGGCAGTTTTGCATAGTCTTGACAAAGTTAGAATAAAAAAAGATAATCCCTAATGGTGGGGGAGGTTAAATCTACAATTAGGTTATTAAGTATGAAATGCCCGATTTCCTTAAGTACTAAATTTGACAGTTGATATCTCTGACATTTCATTTTGACACTTCTTGTTTTATTTTTATTGTGAAGGTACATCCTCAGTCTTTCAAACATACATTTTGTCTTGTGATTACCTTTCCCCCCTTTTTTAGAGCAATTTTTATGAAGCCATAGATAAGTCAAAAATTCGTGTTATTTTCAAATATGAGTTCCGTCATGGAACCGGTGCAGTGCAGACAGCTCAAAATATCAAAGAAGTATTTGGAAAGGATGTAGCTAATGAACGCACAGTATGTAGATAGTTTGAGAAGTTCCATTCTCGTGATTTTAATCTTGAAAATGAGCCACGTGGACAACCTGAGACCAAGGTGGATAATGATGAGCTGAAAGCTGTAGTGGAAGTGAATCCATCTCAACCTATACGTGAATTCGCAGCCAGGTTTGACGTTACTATTCCAACAATATTGGACCATTGGAAACAAATGGGCAAGGTAAAGAAGCTGGATAGATGGATTCTGCATGAATTAAACGAGTGTCAGCAGAGCAATCATCTCGAAGCTTTCCTTTCTTTGCTGTCACGACATAAAGGCAATCCATTTCTATACCATATTGTTACGTGTGATGAAAAATGAATTCTTTTTGACAATAACAAACATTCAGCATGATGGTTGGATAAAGATGAAGTGCCAAAACACAGTCCAAAACCGAATATTTGTCAAAAAAAAAAAAGCTAATGGTATATGTTCTGTGGTCTAGTGCTGGTATTATCCACTATACCTTCATGAAACCTGATCAGTCAATTACAGTGGAGGTCTACTACAACCAATGGGAGGAAATGACGAGGATGCTTATGATTAAGCAGCTGAAATTGGTCAATAGAGACAGGTTAATCCTCTGGCAAGACCACATGTCGCACAAACAACGCTGCTCAAACTACAGAGGTCAGACTTGGAAACTCTATCATCCACTGTATTCACCAGACCTTGCACCACTGACTACCACTTCTTCCAGGCTTTGGGCCACTTCTTGCGAGGAAAAATACTCAATTATCAACAAGTTGTGGAAAACGCCTTTTGTGATTTCACGGCCACTGGCTCTCCAGGCCTCTTTGCTGCTGGCATACATAAGCTACCATTAAGATGGCAAACTGTGTCGATAGTTTAGGTGCATGGTTTGATTAATTGTATTGCATCTTGCTTGAGATATAATCAACTACGCTTTTGATTCAAAATTGGACATTTCATATTTAATGACATAAATAATATACCTAATGTAGAGATGTCGTACCTGCAATGATATGTGTCTGTAAGAGAAAAATGATGTTCTGATTTTCTTGGAATTGTAAAATGAACAAAAACTGTAAAAGGGAAGAGAAATGTTCAGTGTAACTAGTAAACTTCATATTGTTAGCATCTATACAAGCGTTGGTACCAACATTAAATATGCTATTAGTTAAAACTATTAACATAACATTAAAAAGCACCAATCCATAAATTTTTACAGCTACAGTCAACAATTAGAGGTACTTAAACAGAGATTTTCTAAGTAGAGGGCGGCAGTTATACTGCTCATAAATATTATATACAGCTTTGTAATTGAGTTAAATATCCCTTCTTTAGGTTCTTTAGTTTCCTCTGATATTTATTAGTTTCAATACCTTATTTAACGTGCAATGGGACATAGGGAAACAGCAGTGGCATGCCAGCCCCAGCAGGCTGGGTTCAGGACACTAGGGCCTTTTACACCAAGTTTTCTGGAGTTACAAACTTTGCTGAAGGGATCTATGAGTGCCAGAAATCCTCCCATGGGTGCCAAAGGCGGAGTCCTTGATGTCTTAGTCTTGGTTTCCTTAGGAAGGAGCCTATTCAATAACTTGGGTTCCCCTTTTGGGGACAAATGTAATCTCAAAATTTATATTTGCTTTAAAAAAAAAAGACTTGCACAACCCAAAGACAAGGCACAGTCCTAGAAGTGGATAGAAGAGAAGCAATTTGGAGTTGAAAGGTGAAAAATGACTGGCAGCTTAAAAACAGTCTTTTTCCAACACGGCCTTGGTGAGGAGGGAGCTGAGAGGTTGGTGAGAGAGCTAATGGAGTGGCCTGCTGTGTCCAGGGCTGGGGTCACGGTGGGCAAAAGGAAATGGGAGTAACCGTGGTGGTTACAAAACACTTCCTTTCTGCAGATCCTGTCTTGCACCTGTCAGCAAAAGTGACCCAAACATGTTTCTATCTGAAATTTTCAAATGACTCTGCAGACCCAAAGCTGACAGTACAACCGAAAGAAGGGTCCCCGTGGTCACAGAGGGCACAGCTCAGAGCAAACAAAAAGCATTCTGCAGGGCAGGACTTGACAGGTCCAAACGGAGGTCGAGGTACACACCGGACACCACCAGAATCAAAGGAGGCCTCAGGACTATGTCTGGGAAGGTCTGCCCAGGAAAATCCGGCAAAGTTCCCAAAGCAGCTGGGCAACAAGTATGCTCTGATGGTCTACACCATGCCAAGGCCGAGCGCGGTGCTGGGTGGGTGGAGGACTCAGATGCATAGGAGAGGGGTGGCAGCGGCATGGGCGAGGGCAGCATTGCACACGTACCGGTAGGTGTTCGACCCACATGGAGTCACCTTGCCCAGCCCCAGGTGGAGGGCTGTCCGTGACTGCTTTCTAAAGCAGAGGTGCCTGAGCTGAGTAGTGGTGGGAAGACTGGGAGGCGCAGAGACAGGAAAATGCGCATCAGCGGAACGAACAGAGTGTGTTGGCAGAGAGGGAGGGGCACGTGCGAGCCTGGGAAGTCACGTGAAGTTGGGCCTTATTTTCTACCTAATGAGTAGCCACAGTGATGCCACTTAGAATAGAAACTTGCAGCAGAGTGGGAAGGATGTTAGGAAGGAGTGGAGGAACCCGCGTGACTATCTGGGAGCTGCTCAGATGCTAGGGCAGTTGGGCGAGCAGCGATGCGGGTCTGTACCAAGACCGCGGTGGGGGCGGGGCCGGGAGGACGCGGTGGAGGCGGATGGCTGCCGACTGCAGGTAGCAAGAGGGAAGGTGGCCTGGAGCCCACTGCAGGTAGCAGGAGGGAAGGTGGCCGCGGGTCCTAGCCCCTGCGCGGGACAAGATTGAAGTGGGGAGGAGAGCAGTTCTACGGGTAGAGATGACGATTCTGGTTGCGCAGGTAAGACGTTCTGCATACGGGGTGGGGTGCAGGAGGGTCGTCAGACGGGAAGGTAGGAGCAATCTGCAAAAGCGGAGCTCAAGTCATGGGATTGAGCGAGGTTGCCGTGAGACAGCCACTTGCCCTTCCGGAGTCTTTCCCTTTGGCTTCTCCCTAGTCTCTCCTACACCCTACCACTCCCTGCGTTCTCCCAGCCCGGCCTGGACAACGATTGAACTGTTTTATCATTTTTCCTGAGAGCTGTGCTGTCTAACACGAGCCACAGGTGACCACTGAGCACTCGAAATGTGGTTAGCTGAATTGATATGCACTGTAAACACAAAGACATATGTTCTGTGACAAAGAATGTAAAATATTGTATTAATACTATTTAGTATTGATTATGTATTTAAATAATAATTTGGATGTATTTGGTTAAACAAAAATATATTATTAAATTAATTTCACCTGTTTAAGTACTAGCAAATTTAAAATGACTTATGTGGCTTGTATTATATTTATATGGGACAGTGCTCTTTTAGAGTATTATTGGGACAGAGTAATATGATATAACTGAGAAGTAGGATATAAGCTATTAAGGCTACTTAAGAACTAGAACAGCCATCTCTCTGAGCACTGTGATCCCTTCTTCCTGTGATCTACGTTACCCCAGGTTATAATGTCCACCAATATGAAGATGGTGGCTCTGCTAATGACATCACATGAGCAACCCCATGGTAAAGGCATCAAGTGTCTGGGCCTTTTCTTTCTGGTAAGTGCTTAAAGTAAACACTGTCAGGTGGTGGCATGTTAGTAAACTGGCTCTTCAAAAAAAAAAAAAAAAAAATTCTGATCAAGACCTTTGCCATGGTGTAAATGTTCCCACCGTGGCCAATTTCAAACTACCAATACGTTATCGACCAGCTTGCAAAATTGCTGGGTCTTTACCAATAGGCTCTTGCAAGCCAGTTCAAGCAGGCGTGGCACACCACTGCATCACTGTCAAATCCCAGGCCACCTGGTGAGCCAGAGAACTGAGCATGAGTCTGGACAAGTACTGCCCAATAAAACTTTCTGCCTTGATCACAGTATTCTGTACCTGTGTTCTGTGGCTATTGAACACTTGAACTGTGGCCAATGTGACTGAGGAATGGAATTTTTAATTTAATTTTAATTAATTTAAATTTGAAGAGCCATCTGTGGCTAGTGGCTACCATATTGGACAGCTCAGGTCTGGCGGTCTACAGGGCAGACAGAAAGCTGTGATTTTGTAAGGAAACAACATCCACATGTAGAGAGTTGAGAGAGAAAGAGAAGAGAGAAGGAGAACACCATCACAGCCTATGCAAGCCCAGTTCCTGACCTGAGTGAACTGGTCCAGGTGGAGGATAGGGAGATTATGCAGACCTCTCTACTACCTAAAGCACGTTGATGCCTCCTCCTGAGGAAAGGGGAAAACATAAACTGCACTCAATTATTTTCAAATCAGTATAATAATTTTTTTCTTAGAACACTGGTGAACATTCCTTAAATTCCAATTATTATAAACAACTTAAATTCATGAACATGAGCCCTGCAACCTCCATCCCATTCCTTCATCACTTACAAATTTCTCTGAGCACCAGGGAGAACTCAGTTACCACAAAACAATCATCCCAGCTCTTCAGAATGTGCTAGACTACTGGTTTAGGCCCAGTGAGGCGAACCATATGGAATTCCTGCTGTATTTTCAAGTTAAGAACTTTTACAGATAACATGTGCTTTTTCCTTCAGGAGATGAGCTTCAAAAGCAATAAGATATCCTATTGCTTATTAAAAGAAATACTTGAAAATAGCTGAGGGCACATTATGTTTGTCTTAATCACATAAGATTCATCAATCTCATTCCCATTGTTGCAGATGAACTCACTACTGTGTCGATCCATTCCAAAGTCATAGATCAATGGAACCCGAATCCAGACAGCAGATTGTGGTCATTTCTGGTTCCTGAAGCTCATTTCACTGCAGTCCAGACATCTGAGCCTTAATGATTGACCTAGTGTTTCTAAGTTTATCCTAAGAGAAACAATATAGTAATTTCTTAATAGTTTCATTAATTCCCAAATGGTAAAAACATGTATTAATGAATTGATCAGTAGAACTCTGAATTAACAATACTGAAAGTGTATATACTTAATGAAGATTACAAAAGCAGTTGATATATTATGATTATCATTTTCCTTATATTCTGAAAAAGTGTATTTCTAAAAACAATTGAACCCCTCAGATTTAAACACTGGAGAATTTCTGATTATTTCTGCCTGAGAACTGGCAGGAGCACAAACTCAAAACAGACACTCATCATTTAAAGGTGACCTCGAAAGGCAGGCTCAGTAGTTCTAATGACAAATATGCATAAGAGTTGCTTCTGTTAAAAAACACAGGTTCTAGCATGTAGGGTCTGAGAATCTGCATTTTAACTAGTATCTCAGATGATTCTTTTGCAGCCTAATTGATGAAAACCCTTCAAAGTTGAAGAACTTTGAAAACTGTGGTAAGTATTATCAATAGCTCTTATCTGCCTACCCACAAAACTAGCAGTGAGAACATTTGTACATTCAATTGCTTAACATTGAAACCCAAGCACTGCTCCATAGGCAATATAGATCCTGGGCATTTATTACTTAGTAACATAAAATAAAATTCTGGTCCTCAAATGTCCAGAACTCATGGGAATTTGTTGTCCTCAAAAAAAGTCAGTGGTCTGTAAAGAACCCTGATTGCTGGTCAGTGCAAGGACAGGACAAAATTATAAACTCAGTAACTCATTCATTTCTCCCATCACTTCTCTTTCACACTATGGGCAAGAACTCTGGTGCTGAAGAAATTAGTTTGCAAACTGTCTCACTCTTCAGTGACTATGTTCAAACAGAATTAAAATGAAACATCTCATCATTAAAATCTAAGGGGTTCAGGGTCTCAGGCCTCCTACCTCTAGGAGAGTGTTTCCAAGAGATAATTTTTCTGGGTGCTAGAAAACTAATTTGAGTGAAAAATATAACTTTAAATAGTTATTCGTAGTCATGAAGACAGCCTCTGTGGAGCAAAAGGAATTTAAGGCAAAAACAACAACATAAAAATACATATTTGGTAAAGGAAACAAGAGGTGAAGGTTAACTATTAATAGAGACCATCCCTCAGTGGGTAACAATGTCTGCAAATTAATTACAATTTCTCCATGAATCAGGAGTATTCTTAAACATTCCTGAATGCTATTCAATTAATAAGCAAAGGCTACAATTCTTTGGTTTTGTGCTCTACTTTCTGTAATTTGTAGGGCCATCTCTTTGAGATTTAAGTGCCCATAAAAGACCCTCTGGACAGTTCCATATCTGTTCTGGGTCCAGCTCACATCCTTCATGTTCATTTCCACAAGCTTGGGGAGTGCTCCTCAATTTGTAGTAGAGTCCAAAACAAAGTTTTCCCTTAAAACATGAAAGCAATTAAAAAGGAGAAAACATGAGATCAAGTCATAATATAATATACAAGGACCAATGGCTGAGCACTACTATGAAGTCTAAACAAGGCTGTATTTGGAGGTTCATTTGTACAGTCATGAGTCGCTTGACAAAGGGGATATGTTCTGAGAAATGCATCATTAGGCAATTTTGTCCTTGTGCGAACATCATGTATAGAATGTATGTACATACACCTGGATGGCGTAGCCTACTACACACCCAGGCTATATGGTAAAGCCTGTTGCTCCTAGGCCACGAAACTGTACTGCATATGCTGGATTGAATGCTGTAGGCAATTGGAACACAATGGTAAATATCTGTGTACCTAAACATAGAAAAGTACAGTAAACATATGGTATAAAAGATTAAAAAAAGTAGTACACCTGCCAAGGGCACTTATCATGAAGGGGGCTTGCGGGACTGGAAGTTGCTCTGGGTCAGTGAGTGGTGAGTGAATGTAAAGGCCTAGTATAGTACTTTACACTACTGTAGACTTTAAAGACTGGACAGTTAGGCTAGGCTAAACTTATTTAAAAAAATTTTTTTTCTCTAGTCTTAAATTAACCTTAGATTACTTGCAACTTTTATATTTCGTAAACTTTTAAGTGATTTTTTTTTAATTTTTTGATTCTTTGGTAATAACAATTAGCTTAAAACACAAACACAGTGTACAGCTGTACAAAAATACCAAAATATTTTCTTTATGTCTTTATTTTATAAGCTTTTCTCTATTAAATTTTTTTTTTTACTTTTTATACTTTTTTGTTAAACACTAAGACACAAACACACACTAGCCGAGGCCTACACAGGATCAGGATCATCGATATCACTGTCTTCCACCTCCACATCTTGTCCCACGGGAAGATCTGCAAGGGAGTAGCATACATGAAGTTATCATGTCCCATGATAGCAATGCCTTCTTCTGGAATACCTCTTGAACATCCTGCCTGAGGCTGTTTTACAGTTAATATTTTGATTTTTTATATATAAGCTGAAGCAGTACTCTCTAAAATAACCATAAAAAGCATAGTATAATAAATATGTAAGCCAGTAACATGGTTGTTTATTATCATTATCAAATATTACGTACTGTACATAATTGTATGTGCCCAACTTTTACCCAACTGGCAACGCAGTAGGTTTGCTTACATCAGCATCACCACAAACACATGAGTAATGTTTTGTGCCACCAATTAAGATGGTTGAGACATCACTAGGCGACAGGAATTTTTCAGCTGCATTATAATCTTATGGGACCACTGTCATATATGTGGTCCACCATTGATGGAAACATCGTTGTAGGGACATGGCTGTACAGTGTGGCAGTGATCTGGGTAAACTGTTGCCATGGGTACTGTATTGATTTTATTGAGGAAAAGATTTAACATTTGAGCATTCTTAGATATTTCACTCTTTTCTGGACAGTTTTTCTCATTACCAAGTTACTTTAACTCATTTCTTTTAGAACTATTTGCTAAAGGGCATGAATTTTCCCTAAAATTAATCCCCAAAAAATGATCAATAGAAGGAAAAATCCCATCATTTCACTTAGAAACTCTTTGTGCTATGAGAAATGACTATTGATTTTAACTTTTATAGAGCTTGTTCCCTTTGTATCTAAGCAAGTTCTGCTAGAATTAGTATTTTAAAACCCTCCAAGGAATTGTGGTATAGTTGGACCCTAAAACAACTCTGCTGCAAAATGTTCAGCTATTGAGAAATCCTAGGTCTTTCGCAGGGCTTTTGCTTCCTGCAAACACCAGCCAACACTTAAACTAATCCTCTTCTGGTTTTAAAAATCCAATTTATGAGCTGTTGGTTTGACAAGACTTTTACAACTTTAAAATTTTAACAAACTTTAACTAACTACTAAAAAAACAT
>NW_012153174.1:6375585-6388998 GCF_000956105.1 Propithecus coquereli
GCTCAAGTTGTGAGCATGAGAAGCATGAATGTCTGTTTGTTCACCCATAAAATGGGGATAGTAATATATCCTAGATCAAAGATTAAATGAGATTAGACAAAATAATAACTGGAATATTTTTCATTTTTATTATGTTTCCACTGCTCTACCATACCTGGCTAATTTTTTCTATATATTTTTAGTTGTCCAGATAATTTTTTTCCTTTTTTTTTTTTTTTTTTTTTTTTTTAGTAGAGATGGGGTCTTGCTCTTGCTCAGGCTGGTCTCGAACTCCTGAGCTCAAACAATCCGCCCACCTCGGGCTCCCAGAGAGCTAGGATTACATGCGTGAGCCACCACGTCCGACCTAGCCATCCATTATTAAGTACTAACTGACCCCTTAATGACTGGTCAGCTCTGTCCAGAGGACCGAGTCACGGTAAGCATGATCTGATTCCACTAACAATTCGTCATTAAATGTTTAGTTTAAGAGATAAATATTTTGATGATTTAAAATTTAATCAGAAACTAATAAGAATTCTTTAATAGGTGTTTGATGTATGGTTATTTATTTTCACACTAACATTTGTCATTATATGAGAAAGTTTAGTTGTGACAGACACTTCTAAATATTCATGTACCCTTTGACCCATTAATGAGAGAATGATTAAGTAAATAAGGTATCTACAGCCACTTAAGGTGAGTTTTAAAAAGAGTTTTCTGGATTTTGTAAACTTTCTAAAATGAGAATGTATTATTTTAAGGATAAAAAAATTACAAAAGAAGGCCCTTCCTGGTTTCAAGATAAGCCTCACATAGACAATTTAAAATAAACACTGGGCTTCCTCACCCTTTATCCTATCATCTCGTTTAAATTTTCTTCATTATCATTAAAATTCCTTCATTATTATCTTATCAGACATTATTTTTAACTTATTGTTTGTCTCCCCTGTCTCCCCTAGAATGTAATCTCCATGACATCCAAACATTTGGGCCTCTCGTTCAATGTTCTTTCAGACTCTGGACTGGAGAGTAGAACAGAGCAGGCAATTGTGTGTTGGGTAAATAAATGAATTGACTGCTCACTTAGCACGTTCTCTCATAATTATATTTGGTATGTCTCTCTCCCCTCCATGACCCTGCCTACTCTAGCATCAGTCCCATGAGGGCAGGGACTATGTCATCTTTATTTTTCATACTCCCAGTGGCACTGAGCCTGATCACATTCATTGTGGATGAACGAATGAATGAATACGTGAATGGGTTTAAGGTCTGAGTGTTAACGCCCATGCTCTTTCTTCTCCACCATTATGCCTACTCCTATTAACTCCTCTGAGGAGTTAACAAATCCCGGGTTAAAGGAGGTTAAAATTGCATTTGGCATGGTACTTCAAGAGTCTTCAGGGTACAGGTGCATTGTGAATCATGAAGAGGGTAGAGCACGTCAGGCAGCTCATCCCCTGGACAGGTCCCAAGACAGAGCAGCCTGACAGGCTACAGGATAGTCGGCCTGACTCTGTGAAATTGGTTTCATTTGCTTGTTATCTTACACACCAAATCTCCTTGAGCTTTTAATGGTCACACTGAATTTTTTGAGATAAAGTTTTATACAAGCTGAGAAAGAAGATAGTAACCACATTTTTCAGCTTTCCATTAGGATACTTGTCAGTTACCAGACCAAGCCATCCTTAGTCTTGGAGCAATGCCTCCTAAGCTGGCCTGGCTGCAGGGGGACTCTCCCCTCTCTGTGCTGCTGTCATTTTCCTTGCTGAGAGTCTGCCCATACCTGAGGATTGCAGTGGCCTGGGCTCTCCAGTCAGTTTTTGACTCAGACCTTGGTTCCTTATTTGTAAGACAGGGATGATAGTGATCACCGTATGCTTGCTGAGAGGATAGTTACGCAGTGGGACAGTACATACTTAAAAATACTCAAAAAATATGGTTTTCCTCCTATTCAGTTACATTTGGTGCCATTTATGTGAAGACAGAGTTAAGATCAGATTTGTGAAGGAGACTCTGAAAAGAATTTACCACCAACCAACACCGTTCTCAATACTACAATCTTCGTCTTCTGTTCTTTCCGATTTTATGATAGCTTACATCTACCTTCGGTTCAGAAACAGGCTCAAAAGCTCCCAAGTGAGTATCCAGCGAGTCCCAGAGTGGGAATGCCCACTCTGTGGTGGCCCCTTCAGACCCCTGAACTGTCAACCGTGTTCAGGAACCGAGCCCCACGGCCTTCTCCATCATACCCTGTAATCACCACCCACCGTGACCCATGAAACAGCCGTCCTGAGTATGAATCCACCCTCAGAAATAAAATACTCAAAAGGATTGCAGGCTTACACTTAAAATAGACAATTTGAATGATGCAGGCTAACTGATTAAACTTGAACATTGAGAAAGAAACCTACCAATTCAGAAGAAAAATCCAAAGAACAAATTTTATTATAATCACTGAAATATAATAATTTCTACACACATATGTAAACACATACATACATATATAAATATATGTTTTTCCTTTAAAAGAAGCACTATGAGAGATATTGTAGACTCAGTGGAGCCCAGATAGAATTATTTCCTTGATCACAACATGGAGCACTCTTTATACAAGCAGGGAGGCCCGCAGCATTCTCATCTCTATAGTCAGACTGCCAGGGCTCAAGTTCAGCTCAAGTTGTGAGCATGAGAAGCATGAATGTCTGTTTGTTCACCCATAAAATGGGGATAGTAATATATCCTAGATCAAAGATTAAATGAGATTAGACAAAATAATAACTGGAATATTTTTCATTTTTATTATGTTTCCACCAATAACTCACAGTGATCAGTAGACAGAAGAATGTAATTGATTGAATATTCATTGCACTTCCCTAAGATTCGTGGACCCCTCACTTGCCACAAGAATATCCAAGTACAAATAAAGCACAGTAAATGAGGCAGCAGGAGAGCATTATATCATCTGGGTTTGAATCCTGCTGCCACTTGATAGCTGTGTGATTTAGGGCATGTAACTTAACTATTCTATCCCACAACTTCTTCATCTTCAAACAGTGTTATTAATACCGCCTCATAGGATTGCTGTAAAAATTACATACAAAATAAATATGAAAAGTAGCTTCCCCTCACTCTTTTTTTCAACCCCTTATTTGTTTCCCTGGTAGCACTTTCAATTTTATTATTCATGCCTGATTCTTTATCACTTGACTCTCTGAAGAAGATGTGTACACCAGGAGTGGAGATTGCCAACTGCTCCAGTTCACACTGAATCCTTAGCTCTAACACAGTGCTGAGCACAGAGGAAGAGATGTTGATTTATTATGTTATGATTACTCTTTTATATGCACTTGGCATACATTAGTTCATCGATTCATTGATTTAATCCTCTCATCAACACACTGTGTGGTAGAATTATTATCCCCCTTTTACAGGTGAGGAAACAGAGATGAGTGCATTGCTCACAGAGCTAATAAGGAGTGGGCTTGGGTTCAAGCCACTTCTGTCTCACTGAACAGCCTATGCTCTCAACTGTCCATGTTGTGGCCCTGGTGACTGTCCTCACAGGGCACTGTGGTGAAGGGAGCATAGCCAGGCACCTATAGTACACTTTGCTAGGCATCCCACATGGTGCCACGGAAGCTACGCAGCTCCAGGAGAAGGGACTATTGATCCCTCATGAAACTGGGAACAAGAATGTTTTTTACAAACCCTGTCTGCAAAGAATAAATGTAGAAACGTGAGCAAAAAGACGTACTTCCTCAGTCTCCTTGATAGATTCTTTCTCTTTTCTCTAACCTTTCTTTCTCTTTTCTCTTTTCTCTAAGACATTTCTAAGGCTTAGTTCTTGGATGGCTTCTGCTCTCCATCTACACTCACCTTCATAGTGATCCCATCTAGTCTCTGGCTTTATGTAACATCTACATGATGATAACTTCCAAATTTACCTCTCCAGCCTGGACTTCTCCCCTGAATTGTTGACTTAAATATTATATTATCTGTTTGGTATTTCCTCTCGTTTGTACAAGAGTGCTATCAAAACTAACTCATCATTCCCATCTCAGGTTGAAGGCATCTCTGTATGTCCGGTTGTGTAAATAAATCTTGGCATCATCATTGGCCCCATCTCTGCCTCTCACACCCCACATGTAGTTAATTAATCTGTTTCATATGTCTACCTTCAAACTGTACCCAGAATCTAATCACTTCTCACCACCTCTCCTGCTACCATTTAGTCTAAGCCACCAGTATTTCTTGCTGAAATAACTACAAAAGATTTTCCTTGTTCAACTCTTGCCCCTTGCCTCCTATAATCTGTTCTCAACAAAGGTGTCAGAATGCTTTTTCAAAAATATATGTTACATCATGTCACTTCTATGCTCAAAACTCATCAATGGCTTCCAACACACTTGGATAAAAGTCAAAGTATTTTCAGTGACCTATAAAGCCTTACATTATCAGGTCCCCATTACTTCTGACTTCCTATCTTACGGCTCTCCTCCAGCTCACTCTGGAGGAGCTCACTCTAGCCACCCTGGTCTTCTCGATGTTCTTTGAACACATCTAACATGTTCTTATTTTATGGCCTGTGAATCTTGTCTATCTGTCCTTCTGTTTGGAAGTACCTTCAAGTTTTCCCTCAACTCTCGCCTTTTTAAAGAAGCATAACTTGACCACTTCACTTACTATTCCAATGTTTGCCTCCCACTGTCATCTACTTTCCCTTGCCCTAATTTTTTCCATAACTTAGATCACCTTTTAATGTACAACAAAAATTTTTTTTTTTTTTTGAGACAGAATCTCACTGTGTTGCCCCGGCTAGAGTGCCGTGGCGTCAGCCTAGCTCACAGAAACCTGAAACTCCTGGATTCAAGTGATCCTCCTGCCTCAGCCTCCCGAGTAGCTGGGACTACAGGCATGAGCCACCATGCCCGGCTAATTTTTTCTATATATTTTTAGTTGTCCAATTAATTTCTTTCTATTTTTAGTAGAGACGGGGTCTCGCTCTTGCTCAGGCTGGTTTCGAACTCCTGAGCTCAAACAATCCACCCGCCTCGGCCTCCCAGAGAGCTAGGATTACAGGCGTGAGCCACCGCGCCCGGCCGAAACAAAAATTTTTATCAAGTTTATTGTTTATTAGCTGGCCCCTCCCACTAGAATATAAAATGAAGGAAGTCTGAAATTTACTTTATTTTATTCACCAAGACATCCCAAATACCTAGAATAGTAAATTATAGGTGTTCAATAAATAAATTTTTTATAGTCAACATTAAATTTTATATTACCACTTAAAAAAAGTATTTAAGCCATCTCTCAGTCTTCTTGAGTTTGCTGAATTTATGACCAGCTTTAGGAAAGGAATTTAAGATGGTTTCCAAAATTTTATGTTAAACAAGAAAGAAGCCATGAAGACAGATGGAATGAGACAACTGAAGGTGCAAAGAATAAATGAAAAGGCGGCCAGTGAGCTGGGAGCTTCTTGTGGACAGGGCACCAGGCTCCCAGCCCTCCCCCCGGGGCAACTTCCATCTCCCCAGGCCCGAGCCAGAAGACAGACGAAATGAGACAACTGAAGGTGCAAAGAATAAATGAAAAGGCTGAGGCAGACGGCAAAAGGAAAAATTAGAATCCAGGAAGAAAAGATAGACAAGTATGAATAAGAAATTAGGAGAGTAAGTATAAAAAGAAATTTTAAATATGAGATGATTATCAAGAGAAAAATAAAATGCCATTGAGTTCAGATTAAAAGTATAGTAGTGAGCACTATTTGGCTTAGGGGCACACTAATAACCCTGCCTTAAACATTATAAAAGCTATTCATGTAACAAAAAAATTTGTACTCCCTTAGTATTTAGAAATTTTAAAAATTTTAAAGAATGAGAAGACAGAATTAAACAAAACCTGGTTCAATGCTCAGCTTGCTGTTCAAAAATCCTTTTTTATTATGAAAGAAACAGTCTTTTTACTGCTCATGATCATAAGAAAAATAGTCCTTTGGTTTATTAAAGTTTATTAAGTTTTACTTAGTGTTGAAACATGACTAATCTTATCATTTAAAAGCTCCTTTAGACCCAATATCACAGTTATATTTACTCACATATTCAGCATTTTTCCATGTTTTTCATTTCCCTACATAAATCTGTATTTCTGTATCACATGATTTTCCTTCTATGTGAAGGATTTTCTTTAACATTATTTGTACTACAAGTCTGCTGGTCAGGGATTTTTTTCAGCTTTTGTATATTTGAAAAAGTATTTTGCTTTTATTTTATTTTATTTATTTTTATCTCAGGGTATTATGAGGATACAAACATTATAGTACATTTTATGTCTTTGCCTCACCCAAGCGAGGGTAAGAGGTGTGACCTTCCCCTCTACAATGCTCCCCGTGTCCTTTAGTTGCAGGTTTACCCCCCATCCCCCTAATCCCTGAAGAGTATTACTGCCATGTGAGCACCCTAGTGCTCATCAGTTAGTACCAATTTGATGGCGAGTACAAGTGAATCTTGTTCTTCCGATCTTGTGATACCTCACTTCGGATATGGGCTCAAGTTCAATCCAGGAAAATATAAGAGGTGCTACATCACTGTCATTTCTTATAATTGAATAATATCCCATGGTATACATATACCAAATGTTAATAATCCACTCATGAATTGATGGGCATTTGGGTTGTTTCCACATCTTTGCAATAGTGAATTGTGCTGCCATAAACATTCAGGTGCAGATGTCTTTATTATAGAATATCTTTGCTCTTTTGGGTAGATGCCTAATAGTGCTATTGTTGGATTGAATGGTATTTCTATTTTTAGCTCTTTGAGGTATCTCCAAATTCTTTTCCACAGAGGTTATATTTTAAAAGGTATTTTTACTGAGTTATAGATTTTATGCTAACAAGTTCTTTCTTTCTTTTTCTTTTCTTTCTTTCTTTTTTCTTTTTCTTTCTTTCTCTCTTTCACTCCATTGTCTTTCTGCTTGCATTGTTTCAAAAAGGAAGTCTGCTGTAATTCTTACCTTTGTTCCTCTTTATGTTATGAGTCCTATTTCTCCCCATGCTGCTTTTAAGATTTTTCTCTTTATCACTGGTTTTAAGAAATTTTATTAACAGAAATTTCATAATTCCATATTTTTTTCTAAATTACACATTTTATTTTCATTATTTCATAAACTTAGTAAATTTCAATGCTGTAAGAGGTGCCAAGTGGGAGGAAGATGGCTGACCAGAGACATCAGCTTCCAGAGCATCTCAGTAAGAAGGAAAAGTTTTAGATGAAAGAGAAAAAATGAACAAACAGACAAACAGAAATTGAGTGTGGATCTGAGGGAAGGGTGCGAGAACCTTTAAGAGATTCCATGGGAAAAAGTTGCAGAACAGAAAAGACCAAGGTATTGAAAGAGATCAACTCCCTAGAGGCTGGGAGTCCAGTGAGAAGGGTAGATGGAGTGGTTTGTTTCTCCCTCCCTTGTATCTCTGACAGTTGGTGGGTTCCTGAGCTGCTGGAGAGACTTTCTGCCCACACAAGCCTGGAGGCTGCTGCCAGTGAGCTGGGAGCTTCTTGTGGACAGGGCACCAGGCTGCCAGCCCCCCTGGGGCAACTTTAATGTCCACAGGCCTGAGCCAGGAGACAGCAAGCACCATAATGCTTCCATAACTACTGCGTGCCTTTGTCTTTTCCAAGGGACTTCTAGTACTCAGGTTTCATCTTCCTCACTCCCACACAGACATTTCTCAACTCTGGCCCAGACTGCAGGAGCCACAGGGTCTAGTGGGTCCTGGGTGATCTCTATGACTCCAGTGCTTAGACATTCTGGGTGGGTGGCCTCCCAGAGTGAGGGACGGACATGACTGGAGTGTTAGCTTTCCTCCATACAGACTGTTTTTCTCCCCTTCCAATCCCCCACTGTGGCTGCCTGAAGAGACAATTGAACCATCACACCAAGGCTTCCACAAAGAGTGGGGCTCAGACCTTTCCTCCTGGGGTCCTGCAGCAGACTGAGGGGTGCTAGACTGTGAGCTCCCTGCCCTCAGGCCCTCCCTGGTACTGCTTGCCCAATGACTCTATCAGATCGGGGCATGCCCCAAGGTGGAGGGACACTGAGCCTACTTTGGCATTCCATGGGCAACTCAGAACCAGTGCACTTCTCCCTGGCATGGTCAGGGATTGATCTTTGGTGACCTAGGGATGGGCCTGCAGGCCAGATCCCATACCCCCAGGTCTCAATCACATTGCTCAGGGGCAAAGAAGGAAGATTTGTGAATTAGTATTGGGAGGCAAGGGAGCCCACCTGGGCAGATCGGGGGGAAGAGTGCAGCCTGGGTCCTAGCTGTAGCATCCTCACAGGGCAACCCTCCTCCCATGGGAGGACTGCACTAACAGCTAAGGCTGGGATCCTGGGTGGGGAACATGCCAGCCCTCATCACAGTCATAGGGGAGCTTGGCTGGCTTGAGCTTCTGCCTGCCAGCAGATGCCGGGGGCAGGGGAACCACAGAGCAGGGGAGGGCGGAAAGGAGCAAGGCCCACTCCACACTGCCAGATTGTGAATCTCAGATGGCTCCATCTCCAAAAGCAGGCTTCATCCCCTCCATAATGGCTCTGCCCAAAAGCTAGGAGCAGACCTTTGACCCCTGCTGAAACAGATACCATGCCAGCTTCTGTGATGCCTGAGGGCAAGCTCACCAAGCTCACCAGTCCCACCCAGCCACATTCCTCTACCTGCCTCTGCTGTGGCAGACAGTAAGGACTCACCTGAAGTTCCAGGGCCACACCCACCACCTGGGGCACTCAGGTGCTTCTGAGGGACTAGAACCAGTCACAGGACCAAAAACAACATTGTACCTTCTTCCTTCCAGGCACTGCCACCTAATGACAGGTGTGACACTTGTGACAATTTGCACACCCTTTACCACATTTACTCATATGGAGTGTGGTTGATTCTCACCCACAGCACCATCTACTGCCTCAGAGATTAAAGTGGGCATGCCATGACAACTCACACTGTTAAGAAAACCACAGGGCTGGGGAAAGAGAAGTGATTTTGAAGCCCTCCATTCTCTCTCATCAAAGAGAGGCAGGGAATCTGCCCACTCACATAGCTCACCACCCCTATAACCTACAAACAACTAGCAACTGAGAAAGCTGCCACAACAAAGATATCCATAACCAAGGCATCCATCCAGAACCTAGATGACCATCAAAGGACTCACAAGCAAAGCCAAAGAGTACCCAACATATGGTATGAACACACCTGTGTGAGTGAGGCAAGGGAAAAAGCCCTATTTAAACAAAAGAAAATCCAAAAGTAAGCAGCAATGGCTGTTCCAGATGAGAAGGAATGAGTGAAAGAATTCCAGAAATATAAAGAATTGGAGCAAAAGGTCACCCCCAACAGGGGACACCAGCTCTCTAGCAATGGAATTCTACCAAAATCAGAATATTTAAATGACAAATAAAGAATTCCAAATATGGATTACAAGTAAGCTCAATGAAATGGAAGAGAACATGGAAAACCAACACAAAGAAACCACAAAAAAAAATCAGAAAATGAATGAAAAATTCATTCTAAAGAAATCAAATTATTTAAAAAAAATCAAATAGAATTTCTGGAAATTTATTCAAGGAAATACAAAACACAGTGGAAAGTCTTAAAAATAGACTAGACCAGGTGGAGAAAGAATTTCAGAGCTTGAGGACAACACCTTTGAATTAAACAAGACGGTCAAAGATAAAGAACAGATAATTAAGAGGAAGGAAAAAAGCCTACAAGAAATATGGGATTATGTAAAGAGGTGAAAACATAAGAATTATAGCAATCCCTGAGGTTGAAGAAGAAAACACACAAGGGTTGGAAAATCAATTTGAGGGAATAATTGAGGAAAACTTCCCTGGTCTTGCTAGAAATTTAGATATCTAGGTACAAGAAGCTCAATGAACACCTGGAAGATTCATCACAAAGAGGAAATCACCATTAAACATAGTCATTAGACTAGCCAAAGTTAACATGAAGAAGGAACTCCTTTGAGCCATAAGGTGAAAACATCAGATAACTTACAAAGAAAAACCCAACAGGATAACTGCAGATTTCTCAACTGAGACCTAAGAAGCCAGAAGGGATTAGGGCCCCATCTTCAGTCTTCTTAAACAGAGTAATGGCCAGCCTAGAATTTTTTTATACTGCAAAACTAAGTTTCATATATGAGGGAGAAATAAAGACTTATTCATAGAAGCAAACACTGAGGGAATTTGTCAAGATTAGACTTGCCCTGTGGGAAGTACTCAAATCTACATTATGCATTGATCATCATAATAGAAATCTACGAGTGTAAAATCACCCAAAAGCTAAAGCTCAGAGCCCATGTAAAATAATGGCTTAAGGTGTAAAACAAAGCAATAAGATTCTACACAACAGGATGAACAGAAATATTAATACATCCCACCTATCAATTCTTTGAATAAATGTGAATGGCTTGAGTTCCCCATTCAAGAGACATAGCCTGGCTGATTGGATGAAAAAATACAAGCTAAGCATCTGCTGTCTCCAGAAAACATATCTAACTAATGAGAACTCATTGAGACTCAAGGTGAGGGATGGAAAAAAATAGTCCATGCAAATGGAAATCAAAAGAAAGCAAGTGTAGCCATTCTCATATCAGATAACAGACTTCAAATCACCAACAGTAAAGAAAGACAAAGATGGGCATTATATAATGAAAAGGTAGCAATTCATGAAGAATACCCAACAATCCTAAATATTTATGTGCCTGACACAGGTGCACCCAGATTCATATCGCAAACCCTACTAGATCAAAACAAAGTAATAAATAGCAACATTTTAATTTCTAGGAACTTCAACACCCCACTGACAAAACTGGACAGATCCACCAACAGAAAATAAGTAAGCGAACACTGGACTTAAACAGGACTGTAGAACAAATGGGCCTAAGTCATATTTACAGAACATTCTACCCCAAAATTACGGAATATACATTCTTCTCATCAGCACATGGAACATTCTCTAAGATTGATCACATCTTAGGCCACAAAACATGTCTCAACAAATTCAAAAAAATAGAAATTATACCATGTATCTTCTCAGATCATAGTGGAATAAAATTAGAAATCACCTCCAAAAGAAACACTCAATTCTACACAAAGTCATGGAAATTAAACAACCTACTGCTGAATACTTATTGGATCAAGAAGGAAATTAAGGTGGAAATCAAAAGGTTCCTTGAACTAAATGACAAAGGGGACACAAGTTATCAAAATCTGTGAGATTCAGCAAAAGCAGTCCTAAGGGTAAAATTCATAGCCTTAAAATGCCTGCATCAAAAAGACAGAAAGATCACAGTTAACAATCTAATACATCATCTCAAGGAGCTAGAAAAGAGCAAATCAATCTCAAGCCCAGCAGAAGAAAAGAAATAACTAAGGTCAAAGCAGAACTAAATGAAATCAAAATCAAAACAAAAAAATGGAGAAGATTAATGAAACAAAGAATTGCCTCTTTGAAAAGATAAAATTGATAGACCTCTCAGGAGATTAACCAGAAATAGAAAAGAAAGGACCCAAATAAGCTCAGTTAGAAATGGAAAAAGAGATATTACAACTGATACCATAGAAATACAAAATACCATATTTGAATACTATAAAAATCTCTATGCATATAAACTTGAAAATGTTGAGGAAATGAACATATTTCTGGAAACCCACAACCTCCCAAGACTCAATCAGGAAGAATAAACTCCTGAACAGACCAATATCAAACACTGAAATTGAAGAAGCAAAAAAAAAAATCTTTGAACAAAAGAAGTCCCAGACCAGATAGTCTTACATTCAAATTTTATCAGACCTATGAGGAAGAATTGGCACCTATCCTGCAGAAATTATTTCATAACATCAAGAAGGTAGGAACACTCCCCAATTCATTCTACAAAGCCAATATCACCTTGATACCAAAGCCAGGAAAGGACACAACAACAACAAAAAGAAAACTATAGACCAATATCCCTTATGAATATAGATGCAAAAATCCTCAATAAAATTTTAGCAAACCAAATTCCACAGCACATCAAAAAAAATAGTTCACCATGACAGAGCAGGCTTCATGCCATGGATGCAAGGATTGTTCAACATATGTAAATCCATAAATTTGATTCTCCACATAAACAGACGTGAAAACAAAGATTATATGATCATCTCAATAGATGCAGAGAAAGCATTCAGCAAAATTCAGCACCCTCTTATCTAAGAACTCTTAACAAAATGAGCATAGACTGAACATACCTCAAAATTATAAAATCCATATATGACAAACTCCTAGACAACAACATACTGAATGGGGAAAATTTGAAAGCATTCCGATTCAGAACTAAAACAACACAAGGATGCCACTGTCACCACTTTTATTCAACATAGTGCTGGAAGTCCTAGCTAGAGCAATCAGGCAAGAGGAGGAAATCAAGGGTATGCGAATGGAAAAAGAGGAGGTCAAACAATCACTCTTTCCTGGTGATATGATTTTATATCTAGAAAACCCCAAAGACTCTTCCAAGTGTCTCCTAGATTTGATAAATAAATTCAGCAAAGTCTCAGCCTACAAAATCAATGTACACAAATCAGTAGCATTCCTATACACCAACAGCAGTCAAGCTGAGAATCAAATCAAAGACTCAATACCTTTCGAAATAGCTACAAAGAAAATAAAATACCTAGGAATATATTTAACCAAAAGGTGAAAGATCTCTAAAAAGAGAACTACGAATCACTGAGGAAGAAAATTATTGATGATGTAAAAAAATGGAAAAACATATAATGCCTATGCAGCAGCAGAGTCAACATTGTCAAAATGCTCATACTACCCAAAATGATTTACAGATTCCATGTACTCCTCATCAAAATACCAACATCATTTTTTGCAGATCTAGAAAAAATAAATTCTACTCTTTATTTCAAACCAGAAGAGAGCCTGAATAGGCAAAGCAACCTTAAGCTAAAAGAAAAAAATCTGGAGGCATCACTTTACCAGACTTTAAGCTATATTGCAAGGCTATAGTAGCCAAAACAGCATGGCACTGGCACAAAAATAGAGACATCGACCAATGGACGAGAACAGAGAACCCAGAAATAAAATCGTCCACATATTGCCATCTGATCTTTCACAAAGTAGGCAGCAATATACACTGGGGCAAAGAATCCCTATTTAATAAATGGTACTGGGAAAACTGGATAGCCACATGTAGAAGACTGAATCAGGATCCACACCTTTCACCTATCACAAAAATCAACTCACATTGGGTAACAGATTTTAATGTAAGGAGTGAAACTATTAGAATTCTAGAAGAAGATGTTGGAAATACTCTTCTAGACATTGGCCTAGGCAAAGAATTTATGAAGAAGACCCCAAAGGCAATCACAGCAACAACCAAAATAAAT
>NW_012153174.1:6390553-6394042 GCF_000956105.1 Propithecus coquereli
CATGTGCCACCATGCCCTGCTAGTTTTTTCTATATATTTTTAATTGTCTGATTAATTTCTTTCTATTTTTAGTAGAGACAGGGTCTCGCTCTTGCTCAGCCTGGTTTCGAACTCCTGAGCTCAAACAATCCGCCCGCCTCGGCCTCCCAGAGAGCTAGGATTACAGGCGTGAGCCACCGCGCCCGGCCCAGAATCCATACTTTTAACCATTATTCTACACTGAGTCTCAGGAAGGAAATAGAAGCACAGATAACTCCTGTCTGTTGTCTAATATCTTGGGAAAAACTAATTAGAAGAGTTGGAGAGTTTGGTGGGGTGAGTTGAATATCATCAAAAGGATATTTTTTGTCAGTTTCTAATCAATGTAAGATAAAAATGCCTAAACATACTGATAATAAAGAATTCATAATTTTGGTTCCAGCCCTAACTTTCACTAACTATATGATCTTTGACAAGTCTTAACTTCTCTGATATTGAGTTTTCCCTTCTATTAAGTTATGTTAATTTTTAACATTTGGTGTTATTTTGAGATCCAAAAGTTGTAATTTGTGTGAGAATGTTTTGTAAACTTGTAAATACTCAAAAGTAAGGTATTTTGTTATAAAAAATTGAAAGAAACTTCAAGAAAAAAGAACACAGACTTGTTGACACTTTTGATTAAAATAAATGCAAAGATTTAATAACACTTGGAAAAATGAGCATAATGATGAAAGGTACACACCAAAAACAACAGATGTCAAGTGGTATTTTCTAATTTAGAAAATAGAAATCTTTTTTTTCCTGTTAAGTTCATCATCCAGGTCAATTCATATATAGCTTAATTCTATGCTAGGGTAAATAAAAACACATAGGCCCTGGGATATTCTAATTTCTTAATATTTTTCGTATGAAGACTTTATTTTTAGAAGAGTTTTAGGTTCCTAGCATAATTTAGAGGGAGGTACAAAGATTGTCTACATATCCCCCATGCACTCCCACATGTACAGCCTCTCCTGTGCATTGATGAGCCTACACTGACACGTCACTATCACTCAGAGTCCATGGTTTACATTAGGTTTCACTCTTGGTATTGTACATTCTACGGGTTTGGACAAATCTATAGTGACATGTACCCATCATTATACCCTTAAAAATCTTCTGTGCTTCATCTAGTGATCCCTACCCCTCTCCCAGAAATCACTAAGATTTTCTTAATACATTTTAACAATTAATTTTATTCATATTCTAGGAGATTAAGAGAACTGACAATATCTTTTATTTTTCTTTTAACTCTGTTCTATAATTTTTCTCAGGTTTTTCAGATACTGTAATTAAGCACTTTTGACGTATTTTAGAAACAAGAACATGTAAAAGATTATGTAAACACACTTGATAATAAAACAACTCATTCCTGGATTATAATAACTACTTGTCATATATTTCAACCAAGGGTACAAAATAGTAAATACAAAATTTTAACACCAATGGCTTATATTTTTGAATAACACATACTGGCTTTTAATAGTAATACTATATGTCGTATTTTGCATTCTCAGAGTTATATGAAAATTGAACTTTGACTCACTAACATTGAAAAGTGCAAAGTCATTATGAAAACACATAAGCATAAACAAATATCAAGAGAAGAGGAAAACAACAAAATATAATGTTCCATTGACTCTTTTTCAAAGCCTAGTTGGCACTGTTTCTGTCTTCACCATCATTTTTACCTGATAAAATGTTTTCATCCTTTCTGTCTGCAGAGAATTTTTTGACCAGTACCCTGTCTTCTCTGTTGAGAGAGAACCATCAGCTACAGTCAAAGTTCACCTCGTGTTTTACATGTTCTTTTTTTTTATGAGAAAAGATTTCAAATGCCAGCCCTCAAAGGCTGCTGAGACCTCACAGCTGATCTGAACCTTGTACATGTTTTCCATAACCAAATGCCATCTACAAAAAAATAGAGTCAGGAAGAAATTGGATGCTGGGATATATATAATAATATATATATTAATAGCTGCTAACAGTTATATAACAGTTATAACTTTGGATACCATACTATGTAACAGGCAGTGTTGCAAGTAGTACTCATTTCATCCTTACAATAGCCCTGCTAATTAGGCCCTATTAAGCCCATCTCACAAATAAGGAAATTGGGGCTTAATCATAAGTAGGAGAATTAATATTTATACCCTGGTCATTCTGACCCCCGAGTCTATCATCTGGTCAACTTGTTCATCTGTTGCAGCCTGTATAAAGTACTGATTCATATTAGCAGTTGATTGCACCTGATTAGAAATAGTTAGCAAACAGAATTACTTTCTTTATTGATTGAGAGATTAGCTATCTTTTGAAAACCTGTGTTAGACTAGCAGGACAAGATAGTGAAGAAGATTTGTAGTATAACTTTTATTTTTGTGGACAAAATGCTCCAAAGGCATACAACTTGCAGTTAAGCGTGGTGTGGAACATAAGTGGGGAAAACTGATTAGCTGATACACTACTATTAACTATAATACTATTAGGTAACTGCTGCTAGTTGTCACATTAGGGAACCTAGTTTGCTTAATACTTGTGAAGCTATATATAACTAAATGATATTATTTTGAGATGTTTAAGTGTCATTAAATTTTTTAATAAAATGGGGCATTATAAAAAGTGTCTCATGAAAAATGTTTATTGGCCCCAGGACACAAGCAATGAAAGAGTAAAAGAGAGAAAGTCAGTGACTCATTCAAGTCAAAGAGAAGGTCATTGGGTCCAGTTTCCGTGGAGTCATCCATTAGGAGTTTGGTCCAAGGCCTTTGCCTTTCTGCATTATACCATATCCATTTTCTCATCCATCATTAGGGTCACAGCCAACGCTCTCCTATAACAAGAGACAAGTTAATAAGAGAAAAGCATAACAAATTTGTTTAATCAAAGTTTATATAAACTTTGTTACAAAGTGACACAGCAGTCTTCAGAAATGAAGACACAAAGACATAGGGGAAGCTGTCTATTTATATGCTTAGGTTCAATTTTCTTTTTTTTTCATTTCAGCATATTACACGGGTACAAATGTTTAGGTTACGTATGTTGCCTTGCCCCACCTGAGTCAGAGCTTTAAGCGTGTCCATCTCCTAGATGGTGTGCACCGCACCCATGAGATGTGTATATACCCATCTGCTTCTCCCCCTCCCCATTTGCCTGACACCCGATGAATGTTATTACTATATGTGCACTTATGTGTTGATCAGTTAAAACTAATTTGATGGTGAGTACATGTGGTGCTTATTTTTCCATTCTTAGGATACTTCACTTAGTAGAATGGATTCCAGCTCTATCCAGGATAATACAAGAGGTGCTAGATCACCATTGTTTTTTGTGGCTGCGTAGAACTCCATGGTATACATATACCACATGTTATTAATCCACTCACGTATTGATGGGCACTTGGGTTGTTTCCACATCTTTGCAATTGTGAATTGTGCTGCTATAAACATTCGAGTGCAGATTTCTTTTTTTTTT
>NW_012153174.1:6394667-6406895 GCF_000956105.1 Propithecus coquereli
TCCTGATTCAGTCTTCTACATGTGGCTATCCAGTTTTCCCAGCACCATTTATTGAATAAGGATTCTTTTCCCCAGTATATGTTTTATCAAAGATATTTGGTCTGCTTTGTCAAATATTAGATGGCTATATGAGGATGGTTTTATATCTGGGTTCTCAGTTCTGTTCCACTGGTCTATGTCTCTGTTCTTATGCTTAGGTTTGATTAAGAACGGATAGCAGCATAGAAATACAATCAAACAAAAGGGTATGATTTAATGGGAATAGACTAAGGAAGGAACCCAGCAAGGCCTATCTGTTCATATTCTTCTCGGCCTGTCTGTGTAGCATTCCTTCCCCTCAAGTATAAGGAGACTCCAAAAAGTTCATGCAAAAATGAAATTAAAAGATAAAAATAAAAAACGCAAGCTTTAATTCTCAACATAAGGTCCATCAAGGTCAAGACACTTTTGTAAGTGATGATACCAGCCATTTAGTCCATCCCTAAAGAACTGAGGGTCCTGGGAATTTAACCATGTCAATGCAGTCTTTTTTACACTATTAACTGAAGAAAAATGGGTTCCCTTTACAGATTTTTTTAAGATACTAGGGGACTTCAAAGAGTTTGTGAGAAATGGAATTAAAAGATAAAAAGTTAAATATATATAAACTTTACTTCTCAACATAAGCTCCATCAAAGTTGAGACACTTTTGTAAGCAATGGCATAAACTATTTAGTCCATCCCTAAAGAACCAAGGGTCCTGGGAATTTAACCATGTCAATGCAGTGTTTTTAACATTATTAACTGAACAAAAATCAGTGCCCTATGCAGATCTTTTAAGGGTATAAAACAAAACAAAACAAAAAATCAGAGGGAACCAAATCAGCACTATGGGGTGAATGCCTAATGACTTTCCATCAAAACTCTCACAAAATTGCCCTTGTTTGATGAGAGGAATGAGCAGGAGCATTGTCACAGTGGCAAAGCACTTTCTGGTGAAGATTTCCTGGGAAATTTTCTGCTATATCTTGGGCTAACTTTCTCAAAACACTCATAAAAAGCAGGTATTATCCTTTGGTCCTCTAGAAAGTCAACAAGCAAAATGCCTTGAGCATTGCAAAAACTGTTGCCATGACCTTTGCTCTTGACTGGTTTGTTTTTGCGTTGACTAGACCACTTCCGTCTCTTGGTAGCCATTGCTTTGATTGTGCTTTGTCTTCAGGATTGTACTGGTAAAGCCATGTTTCATCTCCTGTTACAGTTCTTAGAAGAAATGCTGTAGAATCTTGATCCCACTTGTTTAAAATTTCCATTGAAAGCTTTGCTCTTGTCTGCAGCTGATACAGGTGCAATTGTCCTGGCACCCATGGATTGGAAAATTTATTCAAGCTTGATGTTTTAGTCAGAATTGTGTAATCTGAACCAGTTGAGATATGTGTGGTGTTGGCTACTGTTTTTGCTGTTAATCATTAGTCCTCTTCAAGTAGGGCATAAGCAATATGAATTTTTTCCTTCAAAATTGATGTCGATGGTCTGCTGTTGCAGGTTTCATCTTCAACATTGTCTCATCCCTTCTTACAATGAGTTATCCATTTGTAAACTTCTGATTTCTTTGGGGAATTGTTCCCATAAACTTTTCATAGAGCATCAGTGATTTCATCATTCTTCCACCCAACCTTCACCATAAAGTTATTTGTCCTTGCTTCAATTTTTAGCAGAAATCATGTTGCTCTGACAGGGGCTTTTTTCAAACTGATATCTTATCTTTCTTAGTGCCTCAAACTAGATACTGTTCAAACATATTATAACATGTTAGTATGAGTTTATTTTGGTGAAAAAAATGTTTGAAATCCATATGTAGTTTTTTTATAACATGCACTTTCCATAAACTTTTTGAAGACCCCTCATATACGGCAGGGCCATTCTGCCATGAGGATCTTCAAAGGAAAAGGGAGATGGGAGAGAGTAACATTTCCAGGTTTTGTGTCTTGCTCCAGGGGAGAGGAGTTCTAGTTCTTATATCCCACCTCGGAGAAGAAGAATTATAGTTTCTATGATTCACTTTAGGGAGGAAGAAGAAGGGCAGAGACAGGAGGGCAAGAGAAGGTCTGAGACAGACTTTGCTTCTGAGGCTCTTCCAGTGTCCTTCAAAGTACTCAGCATGCCGAGGTGCCATACTTTGTGGTATCATGTTCTGAGCCCTAAATGCAAACAGAGAAAATAGCCAAGTTTAGTCCTTTTCTTTGTACTGTGCCTTTAACCATGATTGGTTTATGTGATACTTAAAAAAAGTTGAGCAAAGTATGGTGGTTGCCCTTTGTGGTGGTGGTGGTTGTTTACAGACAGATTGTAGAAACTTGTTGAAGAGATGTACTTAACTGTTTTATCTGACTAAGGATTTTTTTTTTAACTAAAAGCTCTGAGAAAGCCAATTTGTTAGATATCAAGTGATTCACAAGATTTAAGTTTTTTTTCCAATGTAACAGACCATCTGGACACTTTAAATCTTAAATTTCAGGAAATAAACTAAGGCAAGGCTGGACTAATAAAGGCAGTCCAGGTCTTCAGATGCAAGCTGGACACCTGCACTGCGTAGAAGCCCACCACAGACCACCTTGTCTCCCTGTATGGGAACAGTCTGATGCATTGTGGATTTTGAAAAATTACAGAGTTAGTTAGCATATATGATGTCACAATTTCCAGGAAAATTCACAGATTTTTGTAAGTGGTTCAATTGCTTTTGCTGTCACTAGAGCACAGGACTCTAAATGTCTCTGAAATATCATTATTCACCCTGCCTATGGCTCAATGTCAACATGTCCACCAAGAAGACAAAGGGTCCCCAGGATAGTGGTGATGAATCCATTAATTTCAGATGTCTCCTAAAAGGCCTGACAATGTGGCCAAAGACTTGACAATTTTTAGTAACAATTAACTCCAGTACAGTGTTCTCTCTTTAATAAATCATTGGTGATGTAAATTTGGAGTCACCAGTTAAATATATTAATATTCTAACACCCTCCCCTGACACTTGCAATTTCAAGATCAGAAATTCTAGTAGTATCATTGAAGTTTCAATGACTCCTTTAAGGGTTACACTGTTCATTTTTGTGGAAAAAAGTTATTAAACACTTTGGAGTCTGCTTTATAATTTTGCTAAGAAGCCACATATTGAATATTTAACAGGCTATAGTTAATCATACCATTATGATCAATTAAACATTTATGTATATCACATACTGTTGAATTTCTCCTTTTTAGCCCATTATTTAAAAACAAAACAGAGGAAAAGCTTGGGCAGCTCTAGGATACAGAGAGCTTCACCTTAGTGCATCTTGCCCATAGTGACCCCAAGTGGTCATAAACTAACAGTGGTTGTAAGTCTTTAGGAAATTTGTTCTCAGAATTCCCACCCCCAACAGACCAGTTAAATTTATACTACCCAGTATAACATCCCTACTCTTTGGTGTTACAAAAGGGTTTGCATCAAGGACAAAGCTGAAAGTAAAGCAAATGTTAACAGATTACACTCAAAAGGGTAACAGTTATTGAAGCCTCTGAGTATCGGCCAAGGCTACAGTCAGCTGTACCCAGAGAGAGATGTTTCTGTTCTCATCATGAGATCAAGAACTTTTAAATGAGCTGTGTCATGGTTACTATCATTATCATTATTAGTAGTATTTTCACATCTAAGAGCAATTTCACTCACATTATCTCATTTCTTCCTTGCTATAGGTCCGGAGAGATGAACAATATTATTCACATTTTATAGAAAAAATGTCAGTCTTGGAGAGATAAAATGATTAACCCAAGGCCAGTTGGCCAACAGGTTATAGAGCTGAGATCGGAACATCATTCTTCCTACCACCATCTCCACTAGTTTTAGGAAAAATAACAGCTCCCTAACAAAGAATGAGGGAGGTGTTGGTTCTTGCTTCACTCTGCATAGCCTACCTGCTCTGGTTGTGTAGAAGACTGGAATGAGCATCTTCTGAGAGAGGATTTCTAGAGATCACACAGTAGGAGCAAAATTATAACAAGAGAGCAAATTGCTTTTCTCTACTTAGAGATTATATGCTTTTTTAACAGAAATTCTGTCATTCAAAAACCTAAAAAGTGTTTTGGAAATTTAAGGGAAAATTATAAAAAATAATGAAGTAGCTTTTATGAAATAGAGAGCAAATAGAAAAAGTGACTTTGTAAAGCCATACTGAGGTGCAAAGGGAGTGATGCAGACAGGAAAAATTTCAATAAGTCGATGGTCTGCATTTTCTCCCGTGAGCGTGATTCTCATTTAAGGACAAACACATGGCTACAATGGGACCATACGTACGTCCCTGGGGTTAATTCACATGCCTTCCACAGAACCATGGAAATCCCTGTCTTTCACTGCAAAAGACTCAGTTTTCAACTGACATCTGCATGATCACACCGGATCTTTCAGAAAAAAATTATATTTGAAATTTCTTGGTTTAGGAAGATAATGAATCTCACGAGTCAGCCCACTCGTAGCAGGGAATGTCTTGCAACCTAAGAATCATCGCCTGTCTTTCTAGTTCTTAGGCTTTTGACCAGCAGTGTCTTCACAGATACGTTCTCCCCTCTTTCACAATAGGGCCCAGTCACACGCATTGTGCCCAACATTGAAAACTACCTGGAAGCCATTTAAAAGAATATTTTGTTGTACTCAATGACTTGGATTGCTGTCAAAATGGCTGTTTCTTTTTTGTAAATCTTGGCTTGCCAAAGTCACGGCTTTCATTTCATGTTTTTCACTGCCTACATAACAGACATGCATTTGCAAACCAACGTCCCTCCTACTCACTAATTTTAAGATGTTCTTAGATAAACAGATTCTTAAAGCTTTACTATTTTGGTTAAATTCATCAGAGCTTTGGTCCCTAGCTATTTGTTAATTGCTTCATTTCCTTGCCACATTTTTCCTCTTTGCTACTCAGAACATATCAAACTTTTATTTGTTAATGAGCTTCCAAAAATTTTATCCAATTTACTCCTTCTTATCATCTTTACTTTCTTAGGGATATATTCTAATTTATCTTTATCATGCCAGCAATTTACTCCTCATCTGAGCTAGCTCTGCTCTGTTCATCAAGACGTCCTCATCACCCCACAATTAAAAACCATGATTTGCTAAGTGCTACCAGTTTTCTTCAGAAATGAATATTCTAATTCCAATAAAACTTTTATTGATAAAGACAGCAAAAAAGTAGCAACCACGTATCATATGCATTCAATTCTTTCTAACTAGAATGTTTTCCACGAAACATTAACTTCTTACTGTTGCACCCTGCTGTTCTGATTATTGTATAGCATTTAAAAAATTGATAAAACACTACAGTGCATTCAAGAAGAAAAAAATCAAATTAAAAAAATTATCACTTTGAGAGTACTAATGTTCTGGCAAGATCATGTATAAACAAGCATGAAATGTATCTCTTTTCCTCATAGATCTTGACCAGTGAGAAGGGTGGTATTCTCTTTCTAAGTGGCCAGTGAGTTATCGATCCAAGTATAAGTGTGGAGTAAGTCAACACTACAAAGCCTAAAGTAAAACAAACGTTAACAGTTTACTGAGCTGTCTCCCTGTGAAGGATGATTCTAGGGCATGAAACTGTAGCCGACATGTCTGACCAGAGAGCTAGGAGGCTGGGGAAATCTAATGATTTCTGACCATTCTGTTTCATGAAATTCTCAGGCTTTTTTTATGACAACCAGACCATGAAATACTCCACAGCCATTATGAGAGTTCAGCACCCTGGGGTGGGGTGAGGCTAATTCTACTCCCAGTTACTTTGTAGGGTCTGAACAGGCATGGGAAAGGGATATGCTTGGAGAAAGTGCATTTCGCAGTACAGGCTGAACAAGAGAAAGTTCTGTCTGATACATAAATCTGGGCTAAGGCTAGCGTCCTGGTGGGGCCCTGTACTGTCACCCAGAGAGGACAGCCTTTCTTGGCCACAATGGAAGAGACCCATTTCCACAGGCAGGGAAGATTCTATCCTTTGGACACGGCTTTGCAATTTCAGCACAGACTGGTGATCAGGCGTGGTGAGCACAGACTGGCAGAGGTTTGGGGATGAGGGCCCTCCCAGCCTGCTGCCTAGGCTTTTAGCCACAGGAAGCTTTAACCACCCCCCCCCTTTTTTTTTTGACAAACTATTAGGCTCAATTTAAAGATGTCCACAATTCAAAGGTATCCCAGCTGGAAGAGGCAGTTATCTGGTTTGATTAGTTCTAATCGGCAATCAGCTAGTATCCAATTCTTCATCAAATATTTATAGGCAGCTACTCCTTGCCAGACACTAATCTAGGCCCTGGGATTCTGCACTGTACAGCACATAATCACTGCTCTTACCAAGTCCATGTAATAGCTGGGGAGAGAGGCAATAAACAAACACACCAGCAAATGTGTACTGTCTTGGAGGACATTGAGTTCTACAAAGAATACATGTCAGAGTAATGGGGTTAGAAGTGACTGGGGGCAGGAGGTGGAGGAAGGGGGCAACTGAAAGTGGCCAAAGAATCACTTTCCGTGCAGGTGATCTAGGGCTGGCAGCTCATGGGTGAGATGGAGACTCAGGAAGATCCCCGGGAACAGGTCCAAGGGGATGGCCCCATGCCCTGGAGCAGGACTGAATGAACGCTGCGTTCTGACCATCTGCTCTGTAGAATAGCCCATTGAGTGCTACCAAGTTGAAACACACACAGAAGCCTGGAAAGTTTTTACTTTTAAAATCCACAGGAGACACATAAACCATCTGAATTCAAAGAGCACCAAGTTCCTTCTCACAAACTGTCTCTTTCTTTCTGTTGGATTTCCACAATATAATAGACAAAGAACATCTCCAGCAACTTACAAGGAATTCACTGGTAGCTCCAGAAAGAAATCCTTGCCCTGGGCTGACGGATGCTGATGGGGATACTTTCCTCTGGACTGTAAACACCTGTGTTCTCGCACATTCCTGAGCTTCTACAGAGTCTCCAACTATCTCCACTTGCACGAACCATTCTCTGTTTGACAGGTATAAATGTTGAATGTTTGTCAGCATGAAGGGCTTTCAGATATAATCTATCATTCTTCTAATTTAAGAGAGCTTGCGAAGTTGAAAAAATTTGAAGGTGAGAGATATTATACCAAAAATTTAAATGGACTCCAGGTAAACTTTGTAAGTTAAAAATATAATTACAAAGTTTTTTAAACAATGGTTTTCATTTTTAATTGTGGAAGATCATTTAAAATTTGATGGTTTAAAAAGCATGCATAACTGCAGTGGCTCCGATGAGCTAAGCACTAGTGGCTTCTAAAAGCCCTTAAAATCAAATGGTGATAATGTTTGCAAACATGAACCTGTGAACTATTCTGGATAAAATTATCCCTACATTCAATATTTTTGGTTACTTTGTGTGAAGGATACATTTTAAGAAGTAGCATAGACTAAGCATTAAAGAAATGAAAGGTTGAGTAAAATCTTCTATTTTTACTCAACAGCACAGTAAGGGAAATAAATTTGACAGAGATAAAGAAAGATGCTCTAAGGAAAATGTATGCTGTACAAGTTTCCTCCTCCTTTCCCATATGATTTTAATTTAATCTTTCAAAGTCAGGCACTTAAACTTCCAAAGCTCTAATGCCTCAATATCTGGTGCAAGGTAAGTACTTGGTAAATATTTATAGAATGAATGGAAGGGAGGGAGCAAGGGCAGCATTCCATAAATAGTGCATGCATTCCAAACTGCGTGTTGAAATTTCCAGGCGCCAATTACCCCATCACCCCAGTGGGTTCCAAATACATTGAAAAGGCGTGGCCAGCAGATGAGGTTTAAACTATGAGCTCCATACTCATAAGACTGAGTGGAGAACATGCCTTAGCACTGATGCCAGAGTGAGATGTACATCTGGGGAACACCCTGGGGCACTGGGTCTCCCATGCAGACCCCCCTGGGCCAGCTGTGTGGACGGTCGCTCACTGGCTGGCTCCCGCTGCTGGGTCATGAGAGTAGGGCCCGACAGAAGTGGGTCCGAAAGGGAGAGTGACTGTCTACTGGGAAGCCAGCCTGCCGAGCAGGCCACAGGGAAGGCTGATCTCCCCCGTCCTACTCACCAACCGTCTGTGTCAACCCTACCCACGTGGGAAGGACTGAGCAAAGAATGGAGAATGCAAAAGTGGCCTCGTGGACACATGGGATCTGGGGATAGGATTCCTCATATTTTCAACTACATTCCCAAAGATTCCTTTTGTTCTTATCCTGATTTTTTGAAAAAGGGTGGGAGGTGGCTGGGAGGGAAAAGTATTTCTCTTTTTAAGCTCATAGGAAATCTGGAGGTATAAAGATTAATATATCCTTTTCTTGATTAACATTTAGAAATAAGGAAGGATATTTTAAAATGAATCTTAATGAAAAAAATGTGAATACTTGCACAGATACACCAACTAAGAAGAGACACAGATAAAAAATAAACCCCTGAAAATATGCTTAGTATTGTTAGTCATTAGAAAAATGCAAAACCTCTCTGAGATACTACTACACATACTAGAATGGCTGAAATTTGAAAGCTGACAGTACGAAGTGTTGGCAAGAAGATAGTGTAAAACTCTCATACATAGTTGGTGAGAATGCAAAATACTACTACCACATGTGAAAACCATTTAACAGTCTCTTGTAAAGTTAAACATACACTTACTGTATGACAAACCAATCCCATCCCTAAACACATACCTAAGAGAAACGAGAAGAGATGTCTACACAAAGTCCTGTGCACAGATGTTGATAGCAGCTTTATTAATAATAGCCCCAAACAAAAGCAACCCAGTTATTCACCAGTTCATAGATTAAAAAATTGTGGTACATTTATACAAAAGAATACCACTCAATAATAAAAACAAATAAGTACTTCACTTAGTAGAATGGGCTCCAGCTCCATCAAATTGATATTAACTGATCAACACTTAAGTACACATATAGCAGTAACATTCATTGGGTGTTGGGCAGATGGGAGAGGGGGCTGAGGGGATGGGTATATTCACACCTAATGGGTGCGGTGTGCACCATCTGGGGGATGGACATGCTTGAAGCTCTGACTCCAGTGGGGCAAAGGCAATATACGTAACCTAAACATTTGCACCCCCATAATATTTGGAAATAAAAAAAATTTAAAAAAAGAAAAATTAGAAACAATCTAAAGCTTCATCAATAGGAGTGTGCTTAAATAAATTATAAGACATTCATATAACAGAACCGTATAGTAGGCAGACATTAAAAATTAGCTCAATCTGTATTTATCTGCATGAAAGATACTCATGTAATAATAAAGAGAATAATAAAGACAAAAAGAAATAAGTACTAGTATGTGCAGCAATATAAATGAGTCTCAAAAGCATTATGTTAAGTCAAATAAGCTAAACACAAAAGGATTTATAGTGTATGATTCCTTTTATAAGCCAGTCACAAAAAGGCAAAATTAGAGGGACAGAAATATATCAGGGGTGGTCGGGAGCTGGGAGTAGAGGTAGGGAATTGTATCTAAAGAGGCACAAAGGAACTTGTTGGGGTGATACACATATTTTAGATCTTGGTTGTGGTGGTGTTTACGTGATTGTGTACATTTGTCAAAACTTACCACTTTGTACTTCTAAAAAGGGTAGAATTTTACTGTATGTAAATTATACCTTAATAAATCTGACTTTTAAAAAAACAAGCCTTAAGTATCTGAGACAATATTGTTCAAACCAATGAAATCGACTCTTTAAAAATATGTAATTGACAAATAAATATTGTATATATTCAAGGCATACATTAGGCTTTGATATACATATCCACGGTTGTGATGATTATCACAATCAAATGAATTAACATATCCATCATTACCAATGCTGTACATTACATCCCCAGATATACCACATTTTCTTTATCCATTCATCCATCAATGGGCACTTAAGTTGTTTCCATGCCTTAGCTATTGTGAATAATGCTGTGCATGAAGATATCTCTTCAAGACACTAATTTTTTTTTATATTCAGAAGAGGGGTTTCTGAATCCTATGGCAGTTCTATTTTTAATTTTTAAAGGAATCTCCATACTGTTTTCTATAATGGTTGTACCAATTCACATTCCCCCCAGCAGTGTACAAGGGTCCCCTTTTCTCCACATCCTTGCCCACGCTTGTTATTTCTTGTCCCTTTAGTAACAGCTATCCTATCAGGTGCGAGGTGATATCTCTTCACGTTTTTGACTTACATTTCTATGACAATTACTGATTTTGAGCATTTATTCATATACCTGCTAGCCATTTGTATGCATTTTATGGAAAAATGTCTATTCAGGTCTTTTGCCCATTTTCGTATCAGGTTATTTGGGTTTATTTATTATTGTGTTGTGTGAGTTTCTTATATATTTTGGATACTAATCTCTTATCAGATTTATGGTTTGCAAGTATTTTCTCCCATTCCATAGGTTGCCTTTTCATTTTGTTGATTGTTTCCTTTGCTGTGCAAAAGCTTTTTAGTTCGATGAAATCCCACTTGTTTTTGCTTTTGTTGCCTGTAATTTGGGAGTCATATCTCCCAAAAAATCATTGTTAAAATGTCCATACTATTGAAAGTAATCTACAAATTCAGTGCAATCCCTGTCAAAATACCAATGGCAGTTTTCACAGAAATAGAAAAAAAAAATCCTAAAATTCATGTGAAACCACAAAAGACCCTGAATAGCCAAAGTAATCTTGAGAAAGAAGAACAAAGCTGGAGGCATCACATTCCCTGATTTCAAACTATATTACAAAGCTATAGTAGTCAAAATAATGTGGTACTGGCATAAAAACAGACACATAGACCAATGGAACCAAAGAGAGAGTCCATAAATAAACCTATACACATATGGTTAACTAATCTTTGACAAGGGCACCAAGAATACAAAATGGGGAAGGGAAAGTCTCTTCAGTAAATGATGGTGGGAAAACTAGATATCCATATCCAAAAGAATGAATTGGACCCTTGTCTTATACCATACAGAAAAATTAATTCAAAATGTGTTAAAAACTTATATGTGAGATCACAAACCATTAAACTCCTAGAAAAAAACATAGACAACCAAGTCATTTAAAAAATAAACTGGAATTTTTCAGGTAGACTGAAAAGAATACCTTGTCCTCATCAGATGAGATGGTAGAATTTGTTCATTGTGAGGATAGTAGAGATAGTTGGTGCTCTCAAGTAGGAAAGTGAATCTATAAAAACAAACAAGCAAACATACATTACCAATCTGTATTCCAACTGTGAGATAAAACCAGAAGAATTCTTTTGATAAATTTAGGGCAAATAGTCTGTATATTACAGACAGTAATATGACATAGAATTGAGAGGTTTTGCCGTAGACTTTTCATGTAACATTTTTAAAATAAATTGTATTCCTATCTTATAATCCTTGATTGTAATTGCCCCTATTTTCACTATAGATTTTTCCATTAATTTACATTTTAATTCCTTATTTATCATTCTCTCTGCAGACTGTCTATATCCATTTCAAAATTCCCTGGTCCTTCTGTAAATATGCAGCAGCCAGCAGCAATATAGTCTCGATCTGTGGGGTATGATGGATCTGCCTTTGTTATGGAATGTAGGTTCTTGTCATTAGAATTCACTTTTAGTGCAAAGCATAGAAACATAATTTGCATGAAAGGGCAAACTTTGAAAAGAGATGAATTCAGGAATGTGGAAAAATATGGTATTTTCCCATTTCAATATTCGTCATTTGATTAATTTAATGTCACTTCAATTAAATTTGTTTAGTAAAAAGATACACTTGGAAACTTTGTGTAATTTGAAATGCTTAAGGAAGACACAGTTATAATTTGGTTGTGGTCTATCTTACAGGTGATTTACAGAAAACGTTTGCTTATTCTCAAAAGTCACAGAGTATCCACAGAGTTTTCTCCCCGTTGGAACAATGTTCACAAATGGGCTAGAGTGAACATCACGAATGGATAACTTCCACTGTGCTCTCTTCAGGTGAATGTGGTAAGACAAGTGGTTACACATGTCAGGAAACCTGGAGCAAGGCAGGTTAGATGCAGCTCTGGAAATTTAAAAGGAATTAGGAACAGGGCATGTGTTTCCATTTGAAAATGATTTTCTTTTTATTTCAGCATATTATGGGGGTACAGATGTTTAGGTTACGTGTTGCCCTTGGTTCCCACCCCCCCAAGTCCGTGTTTCAAATATGTCCATCCTT